>NC_133975.1:47324480-47589480 GCF_047716275.1 Strix uralensis | reverse complement strand
CCAAATATGTAATGTTGAGAAGAGAAGAAATAATAATTAAAAGGTTCAAATCTTGTAATTTAATATTGTTATTAAAACTTTGCTGTATATCCTATTCTTTAACATTTGGTGTTAATATAAAATTACTTGGCAATGCTTGACATTTGAAATAAACTTTTTTCTATGGTTTTATTTGCAAGTGTTCCATTAATTTTACTAGCTACAGTTGGGTTATAAAGAGCCTGAAATCTAAAAGGACACTGTCAAGGTTCGGTCAGTGTTTTAGTTTTTGGCAGTGTCGCCACCCCAGCTCACTTGAATCTGTTCAACAGGTTTTTTTCTACAGATGAGCCCAAGCTGTGATGCTCAGATATGCGTGTTGAACTCTGAAGATCAAGGTTGTTCAGGGTTGGAGTGGTACTTGATACCAGCACATGAGGAGTCAGATAGGTGCAGATTTAGAGCTCCTCTTAACTCTGACGAGCAGGGACTTATGATCCAAAGATTTGGTTCATATCTATCTCTACTTTTGTACAATTGCGTTCATAAATACGTGTACAGAGAGGGAAGACTATCAGTAAAAATTGATAAATGACAAGCAGTAAAATAGTGTTAAATATTTTTTTAAAGTATGAAACAAACGCAGTTCTCAAATTGTTCCTTTAAGGAAGCAGTTTTCAAAGTGTTAAAAGGTAATTCTAAGCAGTAGCTGGTAATGTTCTTTGTTATGAAAAAAACCAAAACCTTGGCAATGTCTTTTTGAATTAAGATTGATAATAACTCGAATTAGATGCAAGTCTGTACTGATGAAAGTAGAAAAACTTTCCTGAATCTTAATGATTATGAATATTTCTTTGCTATCTGAAGTTACCATGCATTTTAATTATATGTATTTAAAAAGGATAACTCTACTTACAAAGCAAAAAGGAATCCTAGGAGGGGTGCAATAACATTAATTTAAATGCTAATGCAAATCAAAGCAACATCATGTTTCTCTAGCTTTCCCTGTAGATAAGATTCTGTACATTTGGTTGAAAAGCTTACATTTTTCTGCATTGTGGATACATTGCCTCATGCAGTATCGATAAATCTCTATTTTGGACTTAAATAAAATTTGAAATATGACTTGCAGTTTTAGTTGGAATCCATTTCTTAGGCTGAAGTAAAATGTTTGCTGAACATTGGAGAAGACAGAGCATTTATCAGAAACTTGAAATCCCTTCTTGTGGTAGAAGCTCTGAGCTTGTTTCTGCAAGCATGTGAACACAGTGTATACTCTCAGTGTGGTCAGCAAGAGAGGTATATACAGTGTTTTCAATGTCAAACTTACCAGTAGCTTCCCCCTAATTAAACTAAACCATTTCTTGACACGTCTGTAATCCATAGGTGTTCTGTGCATTACTCCTCATCAGGAATGTTGGGGAATGCATTCTGATTTTTAATGTTCAATGCTAGAATGACCAAACTAAAATAATATCCATATGGTAATCTAAACTTTTTGAAAAAGTAGAATTGCATTACTGTATACAGTGGAAAGCTATTTATTGTACCTCTGGGCTTATTCCTCTAAAAATCGTAGTGTAAAAAAATCTTTGTCAAGCCTGAACTGATGTATATAACTGAAATAATGTAAAGTTATATTTTCATGTTTTTATACTTAACAACATGATGGGAATACATAATGTATGAGTATTTCAATTACAGATAATATTGATTGGATAATACACATCTCAGTTAAAAATCAGTAATCATAGTTTAATATCCATGTTACAGTACATCAGTATATTGCTATATAAAGTATGTCTGTGTGCATTTAAGTGAAAAGTAGTCAAGAGTGATGAAAGCTGTCCAAGGGTTTTTTATTCATTTTATATGAAAACTGTTATGGAGCAACCAAAATGTTTATGAACTCAAACTTGTGTAAATTTCAAAATGTCCTTTTACTGTAGCTTTTTGTTTACAGTACAGTATCTTATTTTCTGCTTTGTTAAATGAGTAACGGTACAAAGCTGGACATACTCTTTCTAAGACATTAACGTTCCCGTTTTTTCATGTATACCTATATGACAGAAAATGCTTCTGATTTTATTTTTCAATCTAACACATGATGGCTTTTCTGGAGTGTTGTATAAACTTCAATCATACATAAAAAGTCTTCTTAAAAAAGGCAAAAGACCTTTAATGTCTGTTTAGTATTATTGAAATCTGGTTTCTTATTTATTATAAATATATTTTCCTAAGATTTTACATAGAGCAAACCTGTTTGTCCCCACAGATACTAAATTTCCTTAAAGAGTTTTACAAGGAGAATATAAATCTTTCCCCAAATCATCTTGTCACTCGATGGTAGATTTACTGTAGTTTGCATTATTGCTAAACAAAATAATGTGGCTTTCTTGCCAGCAGTATAATTGTATTTCTGAAATGTAACCTTCTTGACGTGGTTATAATGGCAGTGTGATAGGATGATAATGCTAGTAGGCTAAGTATCTATTCAGTAACTCTACTTAAAAATTGTCAGCTTGAATCAGTATTTTTTTACTTCAACAGATTGATGATGTGTCCAAAGCAGAGAAAGAACCTGAGAAATGGCAAGTATTTTAGGTATAAGTAGTGTCGCTGCTAGAGATCTAGTACAACAAAGTGTTTGCTATAGCAAACCAATGAGTCTGAAGATGTTTGCAATGTGAAAGGTTCGACATTTTTATTTAAATGTATTACACATTTTAACAGAGTGGGTTTCCAGAGTATCAGCCTCCTCTTTGGCTGATAGGTGTAGACAATATCTTTGCATGAATTACTGTGCACAAATAATTACATTTTTAAATACAAATACATGATTTCAGCTATCATTTGGTACAGTTAGTTATATGAATAGAGTGGTCACTAACAAAATAGAATCATCAGCAGATGTTCTGCATGATATCCCTAGAGGCTACTCAGACCTGTTTCACAGTACCAAAGTTTATTGTTTATTAAATCTTTTCATTTAAGCTCTCATGGGATCACAAAAATCTGCTGTGAGAGATTCATTAGGTTCAAATTATATCAAGCACTTAGAATAAAATTCAGCAAATGGCTTAACTGTGGACTTAACTTTGAACATTTTCCCTAGCATCAATTTTTGTAGATAATAGTACTATCTACTTATGTGAGATGTGATAGAGTTAGGAAATGTATGTGACAAATTTCGTTCAGTCTATGCCTGCTATTGATCTTCCTGAAATTTCTGCTCATACTACTCCTAATACTCTGAACTTTGGGGCTGCTTCAAATAGATCAATGGTCAAATCGCTCTGAAATTGTTCCTTTTTCTGTCTTGAATGCTAGCTTTCCTCTCTCCCCGAAGAAGTAAGTTTGATAAACATGTCTGCATTTAATGTCTGGGGACCTACAGGAACTTGAAGTGATAACAATTTCATAACAGAGTCTCAATTAACTCCTACTTTCATTTAATAGGGTCTCAACTCCTTGTATCCTGAAGTAGCTGTATTCATATTCATAATGCATCTTTTTTTTAGATATTTCCTTAAAGTAGTGTATAACTCTTTGATGGTCAAAACTTTAGTTAGAGTCATATAGTGCATTAACATAAAATTTATTAACTTGATATTATTTGAAAATAAGAAATCTTTAAAATACGATCTTAGCAAAAAAGTGGCAAGAAAAAATAGAACGTAGTAAGATACAATACAAAAATTCTGAGAATTACAGATCCAACTCACCTGCAGCTTTTACATGTCTTGAGGCCATTCCACAGTTCCTAATCTTATTATTAGGGCAGATTACATGATGTGCTTTCTTTCTTTCCCTCTTGTCCCACCACATGCAGTTAGTTCTAATACATTTTAGTTTGGTAGGCAGATAGGAAATGCAATTACTGCATGTAATGCTTATTATAAATTTTTTAAAATTGATTTGGCTGTCATTAAAGATGTTTATTGTAGCTTATTGCATATGTCTCTACTAAAGAAACTGATTATAAAGATGGGAAAGATATTCAAGTGGCATCATTCACTGCACTGTTCTTCTGTCAGTCTCCTCTGTACATCTACTGCTAATGAAAATTTGGCTACCTCTGTAGACAGCTCAGTGCTTTACTTACCTCAGTGGTAAGAAAATTTTTTACACCTAAAAGAAAAACACTTAATTTCACAGAGTTGTCTAGCGAATGACTTCATAGCATTTGCCCAAAGTTATTCCTCACAATACACTTGCAACTTTCACTCAACAGGAAAGGACCATTACTACATGCTGTAGGTGTAGAGAAAAAGTTAACATTTCATTTGTCATTTTTAAAAAATGCTGACTTTTCCAGACTGACCTATTTGTGTTAAAGCATTTACTCCTGCTAGTCTTCCAACTGAAGACTGTGATTTAAAATATATATTTAAATTAAAATGGTTTTTATTTGCTTTAAGGATCCCAAACCTAATTTTGAAAATGTATCTTACAGAATAGAAAAGGGCTGCTCAACATTAGTGCCTAGACTAGCCCCTTGAACTTGTCTTCAATTAGTTCATATCTGGAGATGGGGAAAATGTTACAAAGGGGTTCCAGTGGGTCCCAGGAGCTGTGCAGGACCACACTACCTCTTTTTCATCTTTCCATGCACAGAATTCCACTTTGCAGGTGGGCAAAGGTGAAATAGATTTGAGTCGCAGAGATAGTTTTATGTCATTCTTCTGTCCCTCCTCAATCCTGAAGGACTATCCAAAAGAAACACCAAAGAGGATTTATCCCTCTTTTCTAAGGATAGAAAATATACTCACAACTGGGTGTTTTTCTTTTAAAAACCCACTGTTAGTGCAGTTTTGAAATGATACTTCTATGTTTTAGTTTATGGTAAACAGTTCTTAAAATTGGAAAATAAAATCTGTTTCCAGGGTCATTTACTGTTTGTAATAGTGTACACATACTAGTTTCTTAGAAGAGAACAGCCCAGAGTCCTTCTGGCATGTGCTTTACTGAAGCATCAAGAGCGTCTTGTGAAAAGTATACTTGGAGGCTTTTATATGACAACTTTTTACTCAGTTTTCAAGTTGTACTGTTGCTGCCTGCCCTTCACCACCATGTTCTCTGATTTAAGAGAAAAATGAAATTAAATAGGTCAAGCTATAGCTCCTTCACTTAATAGTATGCTTTACAAATAACAAAATATTTTTCAGTAGTTGGTTTCCTTATGAGTGTCATCATAAGTGACAAACACATTTTGCGTTACCTCATACTCCTAAATAGTGGAATATTCACAGAAATATTTTTTTCTGTTTTTGAACAAGTAGATATTTTTTATACTGTCACAATGACTAAAGATACAATAATACAAGCTACCTGATTTTTACTCAGGTGCTTGCTTTTGTATTTGTTACTGTTGTTTTTAATAATTTCACAAAACTGTTGGAAGAATATTTACATAAATTTGGAACTAAGTAGCTTAGCAGCTAATACAAGTTACCTGTAGCTGGAATTCATCATTCAGTTTCAGCTCCTGTGTGTTAACAAATAAGTGGAGTTGCTGGTATATGAAAATGAAGATTGTGGATGTTCCAGTAGATACGTGTGTATACATATCTGTACACAAATATGGAAATGCAATAGTAAAACTAGTGCTGAGTTTGATAAGACCGTACTCAAAAATGGTGATAACCACGGCAATAATTCATAGTAGGGCCAGTAGCGAGAGGAAGGTTCATAAGCAAGTGCCTTATCACCTTTAGTTTAAATAAATATGGAGTCTTACATTTCCATAGGATGGTATGAGTCCCCATGGGACTCAGTCAACAATGAATCACCTAACTTCAAAATCTGGTGTAACACCTGTGATCGCCTTTGTCCTCACTGACAGGATTAAGTTCTACGGAACTTCTGTGAGAAAAACAGGCTCCTCCACACTACCCTCGGCCTACACAAAAAGGTCAAATGAAGCTATTGATTGCATGTGGTGTTGCCTCTCGCTTCAGCAGCAGAGATGATGGGTTTAAGTATATGCATGTATATGCTTAATTTTTCAAATTATACTTAATTTTTCAAATTACACTGTCTTACCTATTTAAAAATCCACATAATTGATCTGAAAGGCTCAGTTTTAGTTAAATCTAGCATGACATGAACAAGGACAAACAAAACATTGCTTTTTGTAAGTTATTACTTGATTTTCTGAACCAAAACCTCTATAAGAAGTCAATGCCTCCAGAACAAAGTACTGTGCATTGACTGGGCTGGATACTACACTACCTATTTTGAACATTGTGCAATAATATATACATCTATGGTGCTGTGGCAGAATTCTGTCCACATTTTGTATTTTTTTTTTTTTTACTGGCATAGTCAAATTAGTATAAGCTATAGGAAATCACTCTTACAGTGTAGGCTTGGCAGACAATTTTCAGGCAATTTCTATTGATTGGTTGTATCTGTGGCATTACCATGTTCTTTAAATCTGCAGCTTCTGAATATAAAATTAAAGCATGTGATAAATTATTTTTATAAAGCCATTATCTTCAGTGAGAGTAGGACTTTACTCGACATGTTTTCTTCATCCTGATGACTATACTTACCTGAAGTACTTGTTTTTCACAGGATAGTTTTCACTCATTTTCACTGTATGCTCTTGCTTGTTCTAGGGGACCTAAAAATACATAAATATATTTTTTTAGCATTATAGATCCACAATTAGATGTGGGAGATGTTCATCAGTTCTGCTTAGTCCACCTTATAAGCTGCTTTCTATAGGAGATATTTGTTGGTTTATGCTTGTGATTTACTTTTAGATCTTTTATCATTGGGAGAGATATTAGCACATTGAGGGAAAAAAGTAACATTACATACCTTGCTTGCTGATTTGAGATGTTGCCCAAATCATTCAGCTGATGAGTATGTCCAGTGACTCACACCTCTTAAAGAATCTTTCTCAAGCTGCAGGGACAAAGACTGCTCTGGGGAGAGTGAGGTAATACACATCAGTCGGATCCTGACTCCCTGAAGTCCAGGGAAGCTGGGGCGTCAGGACCAAGCCTGAACCTCCCTGCTGTCTATATGCAGTCACGCAGTGATCTTCCCTGGGATCACCACACTTGCATTCATGCTAGCAAAACTGAATTGTTAGCATGGTCAAGACACAAAAACTATTTCTCCCTATTTCTCCATCTGAACATGATGACGAGGGGGAGAGCTGTCCCCTTCTTTCCATGTCCACACTTTCTGAAAAGCTTTCTTCCTTCCCTGAACTCAGCCATCCATATTCGGCAAATTCAGGATGTAACTTTAGAAAAATTGCATTAACATGAAATAATCATGTATTTTCTCAGCATAGAGGAAACTCAACATTTACCCTCACCCGAGAAAACTAAGCACAGCCATCTTGACTGGCTGAACAATTTTAGGGAGATTTTTCTCATAGGGCAAAAAACCTCACTACTTCATGAGTTATGACATCATATATTTTCATAAAAGAAAACATGTAAGCTTCCCAGTAGACAGTATCATGAGAATGTAGGTGTTATTCTTTTGGTAAGATGCTAGCTAAGATTATACTATGTGACAGCCTGTCTTTATGCATGTTGTAATATGCTGTGTAAATCAGAGGATTATTGGCTTGCCAAGTGATTTTTCTGCGATCTCAGACCTGTATAATAATATATATGCAAATAATACAATTATGTTAATTTTTTACTTTTTTAAAGGGTATCCTTTGATCACTTACACAAACCTAAATTAGGAGCAATACAAGTAATTGAAATACGAAGCAAAACTGCCCAATGGGACAACCTCAGCTGATCGATGCTATTTTCTTTTTTTTCTTTCTTTTTTTAAATATCTGTAGAAAAAACAGTGTCTTGCTAGAATCAATAGGCAACAAAACAGTGGATAAGAGAATTCAAACCAAACCTCAGGATGGGGTTTTGAAGCCGTGACTTGAAATATGGTACTGCTTAGTAAATAAACCAGAACTTAATTTCTCATTTAAGTTAGAAAGTTAGGAGAGGTTCAGTAGATTTTTCTGGTGTAACTGAATCATAGAAATTGTCATGATGAGTGTAGACACTGAATATAGCCTTTGGCATTTAATGCTTAGACCTATCCAGCTTCCAGGTATTAGCTATTTCAGGCTACTTTGTGAAATTGTTATGGGCCAGATTTACTGCTTAGCTAAATTGAGGTCCCGTTCTGGCTGCCCACATCAAATCAGTTTCTGGGAATAAACATCAAATCTGGGGATAAACTAGACCATTTTCTTTCCAAATGAGGAGTTTATGTTTCTTTTCAGCTGTCTTGCTTTGTATTTTAAAGTCAATATTTCAACAGATAACTAGAGTAATTATTTTTCTTTACTTTCCTCGCTGGCAATACTCTTAAGGGTTTGTTTTTTTAAAACTTTTAACTAAAAGTGGTGTAAAGTGTTTACTGAGGGGAAATGTGGATTATTAGTCAAGCCAGTATTTTTTTTAAGACACTGGCTATTTTTACTGAAAATATAGGATGCTTCATGCTATAGCAGATAAGGAAGATATGCGGAACTGTTGCAAGAGGATTTAGGTGAGATTTTGTTTGGTTTGTTTTTCAAAAAAGTTTTATCTTTTTACTTGCTTTCCTTTCATGACAGCTTTTGTAAAAAAAGAAAATTAGTCCTCTCTGTAATCATCCTCTGCTGTTACATGCTCTAACATTGGTTGGCATCAGTGAAGCCACCTGGATATGGTGGGAAATGTTCCTATGTTCATGTACGTAGATGGTAGAACTGCCCAATGTAATAATAGATGTGTTGTCTGATTTCATTTCCACGTGGATGTGATTGTTCACTTGTTTTGTACGGCTTTGTTTGTGGTGCAGCTACAGACACAGAGATCAGTGGGGAATAAAGTATATAGGTTATTAAAAGAGTAGTGCAGAATATGACAGAGCACTCCTGAATTCTCTGCAGAAAGATGTTTGGAAAAAAAAAATGCGTTTAAAATAATTGACTTGCCTCTGAGCATCCCTTAATGAGAGAAGAAACTAAGTGGCTTCTGTGTCCTGCAGTTGTATTCCCCTGAGTAGAAAATCCTGTTCTAAAGGTCAAGAGTGTGTACAGAGGTATTTTTGCAGAATCAGCCCTAACTGACTGAATTCTATATAAAGATGTAAGTATTGGTATTGAGCATGCGTTGAAATGCACAAAGGAAATTCCTTTGAAAAGTAATTAGCATGATATTTTTGTACTTTCAGTTACATCTTCAAACCTAGCAGTGTCAGGGGTTTTTTTAGATCACTACAAAATGCACGTGAATTAATGCTCCATGTCCTCCTGCAGAATTCCATCACCATGACATACCATTTGCAATTTCTAGTATGGACAGATCTTCTACAGATGTCCTCATCAAAGTCATCACCTTACAGAGCTTAGCTCATGTTTTATTTCAGATTCTAAAGAATTAATCTTATACGTAAGTCTTACCATCAAAGTGCCTGAAAAATACTGATTTTGATAATAGACTTATTTTTGTCACAAAGAAGTGTCACCAAATCATTTCCCTACCTGGTCATTAGAAACAGTATAGTATTATTACTTGATTCTAATGTGAATTATCCTCCATTATTGTCTTTCTCTCTGAAACATCTTGCACACTGTTTTTCTCCCTCTTAGGAACAAAAAGATGACGCATGGGACACCACAGGTGTATTTCTGAAACCCTCTGCAGATACTGTCATTTGTATGTATAGGTGCTTGGCTGTTTCTCATCTTAATTCCTCTGAGATCTTTATGGCTGATAAGATTTAAATCTTCCAGACTTTGTCTGTATGTTGTTGTGTTGGAAACCTGGTTTGTAACCTGTTAACATTCCCTCAGTGGCCATTAACTAATGATTAATTATGCCATTCAGTTACAACATTTAATTTATATAAAACCTTGAGGCATATACAGTGTTTTACAAATAATTTAATACTTATGGCACTCTAAAGTGAAGACTTAAGCATGCAAGTTAGGCTGCTGAGGATAAGAGATGATAAATGAGCAAAGGTATAGGAGAAATAAAGTGTGAGACATTGTAGGCCGTTTGTGTTGATGTCAACATATACGCTGGTTGTTTGTGTTTAATATTAAGGCTTTAATCTTTGATTCTAAATTGTCTTAATGAAAAATGGAGTAAGGTATAGAAATATATATTGCAACTTCCATCTGGTGATACTACTTATTCCAGATAAACAAATTTTTACTGTAATGGTGATAACTGAGGAAGAGAAAACCCTTTTGGAGGAGGATCTTATGCTGCTGATTTTGTTTAGCATAGCATTGCTGCTTCTTGGAATATTTCCTTAATTTCTTTTTGGAAGCTCGTCCTTCAGAGAAACATGCAGCTGCAAACATAAAATGGTTATTTTGCAAGTGCCTGGAACTTGCTGAATCATTCTGTCTTTGCCAGATAAGTATTTTTTGTATGTTTCTACTCTGAACTTGAGGAGGTAGTACATTTTGATAGCGTTTGAGTTCTGAAATCAAATATGATACCTAGATGTATGAAAACTAGCTC
Organism: Strix uralensis; assembly: GCF_047716275.1. Classification (NCBI taxonomy): domain Eukaryota; kingdom Metazoa; phylum Chordata; class Aves; order Strigiformes; family Strigidae; genus Strix; species Strix uralensis. The sequence continues at coordinate 47,578,993 of NC_133975.1, read as the reverse complement.
TTAAATTAGTTTCTTGCCATGTCTTAGCTCAGAAGCTTTTATGTCGTCTGCAAGATGGATTGCCCTTTGTGTTGTTTTACATGTTAGTGATTGTTATAAATGATAGTAAGAACCACAAAATTTAAACTTTCCATGTTAAAAAACCTTTCCAGTTCCATTTGTCTCTGTGCTCGTGTTCAATCAGCCATGTAAAGTGTCTTATTTCAGATACATTCAATTGTAGTCAGGCCTGTAATTTCCATGCTTATTTGAAGACTTTATTAAATAAATTATGTAGCATTCACTAAACATGGAGTTAATCTTTCTGTTGTTCCTTCAAGTTGATTCAAACTTGAGACCTGGTTTAATCGTAATATTCTTTAGAAGAGTTGTTGATAAAAATTATATACAGTGTTCTGCCATTTCTCTTGATGGAAGCTATTTACCCATCTATTTAACTTAAATATATATCACTTTGGGAAGAATGAGTTTAGCTGACATAAGCAAAAAGGTGTTTTACAAACTCCAAAACCAGTGTGTTCTACTGCTTTACTATCTGGATCACATTCACCTCAAAACCTTGTCTAACCTGATCTCTAATATATTAGGAAGAATAATTTTTATCTATGGGTTACAATTTTTAGAGCTTCACAGAAGGCCTGTTGTTCTTAAGTGACAATATTCTCAGTTTTAGTGAAAATGCATTTCTGCACAAGTAAGCCATATATAATAGTGCAGGACTGGATGACTGTCACTTTATATAAAAGACCTCAATGAACACAAGTCCTCTCTGAAGTGGGCACAGAGTTCAAGAGATTTCCTGCTTCCGGACATTGTAGTTCTAAAGGCAGAATGATCCATGTATGAAATGATAGATCATAAAAGCAGTGCACGAAGGACTGAGGCTGGGCCATTACTCGGCAGAAAGTGCAATTATTTGTGTGTAGGAGTGAGAAGAGTAAGCCATTGGAAACTGGAACCTTTTCTGTACCCATCTGTCTGTCCGTTTCTCCATTTCACTTTTCTCTGCAGCTTCCATGGAAAAAAACAGAAAAGATAATCACCCATTTTCTTATGCTAGAAAAAAAACCCACCACCTCACTTCAGGCATCAGACATGGCACATAAAAGCAGATTAGGCTGCATAGTTTTTACTATGAACTATCTTATCTTTTGAACATTCAGTATGCCTGGTATCTAAATTGAACAGTGAAAATCTCTTATAAGCCATTTATCAGATTTTTGCTCCGCACACCTTTATCAATTAAGAGTTCCCTGGCAATTTTTGAGTTTCATCAAAAGCTTTTTATAAAGAAGAAAGTTAGACTGACATGATGGCAAGATATCCTGCTTGCAGGGCGATCTATGCTACTAATGACTGGCAGAGACAGCTTCAGAGTTTATTTTTCACAGTCACTGTGAAATAGAGACAGAAGGAGACAGAAGAAAAAGGTTTTAAATGCACAAAGGTTAAAATATGTCTAGGAAGCAAAAGTGCTAGTCTGATGAATGAAAAATGTCCAGATTAGCATTAAAACACCTTAAACCCATGGGGCATTTCCAGGATCATTGAATCACTATTAGGTGATGATTGTCAAGCAATGATTTTAGTAAGCAATGAAATCTCTGAGAATACTAGCTTGTAGAGAGTGGCCTTGTACTGGATGATTATGAGTTGATTCGGTATAAATTTAGTGTAAGGATAAACAAAAGTAGCCGTATAGTTAAGGGTCTCTCATTCAAACTGTGACACATCAAGTCTGGCTCCATACTGATACATCCAGTAGTGCCTGTCATGTTCCCAGGCACCAGACTCATCATCTGTCTTATTAAACTGGTACAGCAGTCCCTGGTGCACTCTTGGCTGGTGCCAACGAAGCATGCTCCCAGACAATTCCCAGGGGCAGTTTTAGGGATGAGAATGTCCCAATGATCATTCCAATTCAGCATTTTGTAAGTTGTTGCAACATTGTAGCATCTAGGGAAAGGTTGCTGTAATAAACAGAGGCTATTCCGTGCTTGTTAGCTTGAGTGCACAAGAATATTTTTGGGCATTTTGTTTAGCAGTGTGGATGTCACCTGTGGGAACTAATTAGAGTTGGAGGAATGCAGAGTCTTGAATTTGGAGGAGACCAGGAGATTTCTTTGAGCAAAGAAGTTACACCTGACAGAGATTTTTATTAAAAGCCTTTGCTCCAGTCCCCATTGGTAGAATACTCATATTAGGAGTATTCTGAAATAAGAAGAGATTACCAGAAATACCTGAAATAATGAAACTGGTTATCTGAAGAAGTTTTAGGAGAGGTCAGAAAGAGTAAGAACAGTTTTAAGAGAAATCAACCTGAAGCAGATTTTCCTAAAGCTATTAAAGACCAATTTTTTTTTCCACACATAAATACATGAATATCAAACATGAAAATGTGGAATTGGTGATTAATGACAGTTTAGCAGTAACTCAAAAAGTCAATGTATATGTTGTTTCAGTTTTGACGAGGAAGTCTGGTGAATAAGTTGCAGGTTTCCTCCATAAATGAAAGGAGCTGTGAGATAGGTGGGAATGTGGATGAAGGAGATTTCATTACCTAAGGAAGTTTTGCACTGGAAGAGGAAGTCCAAAATTGTATTTTTCAAAGATCAGTATTAGGATCAGTTCTGGTTTAATAGCAAATAATGACCCTGACACAAGGCGTGGAAAAGTCCTGGTGAAATTAACTTGATGATGCAAAGTTAAGATAAAAATGAAGATGAAACATTGGAAGCACTGGATATGTTTAAGGAGTTACAGAAATAAGTCTGAATAACATAAAATGAAAGGCACTTAAGGCACTCAGAAGAAAAATCTATGACAGCAGCAGATCAAAGGGGGACCTCATTGCTTTGCTTCCAAGGCCAGCTGATAGTGAATGCCCCATGACAAGTGAAGATTACACATGCAGTGTATTTCGCTAGGATGCTTGCGTGGCCTCTAGCAGTTTGTGGGTCAGGGACTCCCTCAGACACAGATGATATCTTTGCATTTCATATCTTTTCCAGCAGTTTATCTAATCACTTTAATCTCATCTAAACTTTGGTAACCACAATATCCTGTGACAGGAATTGTCATGGTTTAACTAAATGTTGTGTAAAGAATCACCTTTTTAAATTTTGCCTTAAGCCTGTTACCTGTTAATTTCCTTAGTTGCCTCCTCATTCTTATAGTATGAAACGTAGTTAGCAGTTACTCATTAGTTCCTGCTCTGACCTGAGAGGCTCAAAAGCTATCATATGAGAGCAAACTCAAAAAATTGAGCTTCTTTTACATAATGAAATGAAAATTGAAGTGGTATGTGACTTACGTTTATAAATACAAGTGGAACAAGGGCTCCTTCCCCAAGAGGGAGAAAAGCTGCTTGCTTCTAAAAAACAATGCTGACACCAGAACAAGTTGAGAAAATTGGCAAGGCATAAATTTAGGGTGGATTGTGAACATTTTAGTTTCAGAGTAGCAGTCAGGTCAGAGGGCTGTACCCTGCATAGACAGTACATCAGCCAGCATGGTTAAGGAATGGCCATTTCTACAGTAAACAACCTCTCAGAGGACCACGAGTTCTTCATTTACAGAAGATGTCCTCAGGCAAAGGTTCAAGAGCTCAAATACATGCCTTTGGATCACCCTTCTAGCAAAATGATAAAAATGCATTTTTATATGTGAAAGTTGATGATTGGGACTCAACAACTCAAAAGGTCCCTTTCTACTGCACGCTGCTACGTGGTCTGGCTGCAGAGATGCTCTTCGTTCTCATCCAGATTCACAGTCCTGTGTGGTCTCTTGTATTTAGGTGTCTATGTCAGTCATTTTGCAAAAAGCCAAGAATGCACATGGTGCCCTTGTAACCCCTAGCTCAGTGATTACAAATAATCTATTTTAAAAAACAAACAAACAAACAAAAAAAACCACAGAAGAAACAAACAAACCAACGCAAAATCCCCCCTAAAAACCCAAGCACTTGCTTTGAATATGGGGAACCTTGGTTTCATCCCTTCTGTTTTGCAACAAAGTTTATGAAACATTCCTTTTGCATCCTGCACCTGAAACTGTCATCACTAGTGGTAGTGGGTATTTTTAGAAATCAAATGTCTCCTGGAAAACCACCTCCATTTTGCAAGAAAAAGCTAAACAGTCACTGGATAGGATCGGTGCAGGAGGGTTGGTGACTTACCTGAAGAGAAGCCAGACCCACTCCTGTTCCAGTGGCTCTAAGGATAGGACAAAAAACTCTCATGTTGTCAGCAAAAGAAGAACTGGAACCCAAGTCTGCCTTTCTCATGTGGTCATCTGGTAGAGTCAAGCTTTAGCTTTTCCTCAGTTGGGTTTGTCCAACAGAGAGTTAAGTACTCCACAGAAATTGAAGCAGCTGCATTGGGGGCAAATCCTGTCAATTTGGATTATTCTCTGTTTTGCTCTAGGGCTCCCATCCTCTCATTGCCCAACTGCATACACATTTGTTTGTTTCTGATTTCTGTCTGGAACGAGACAGAGCGCTCCCTCTGAGAGAAAACATAGTCACTGTTCAAAAGCTAGCTTGGATCCACAGTTAGCTCCTGACAGGTAGTATAGATACAGCATGACCAAATTTTGCTCAGTGTATGTATTTAGTCTGCTCTGAAAGGTGGTGGCCTTGAAGAGTTTAAATGTGGATCAGACCTTGATTCCTAACACAGTCTGCCAAGATGGGATAGGTGTCCACCAAGGTGCTGGAGTTATGCAGAAGCCATAATCTAATAAAGGGTTTCCCCAGGGGGAGAGGAACATAATTCACATTTCACATTGTCTACATGAGGGGAGGAAACTATGCTGGCATTGCCTGTGTTTCTTAAGCAGCTGGACTTGGCAATGATAATCTGAGAAGGATACTTGGACTCACACTGAGAAGATGTGAAGACCTCCGAAAGCAGAATTACAGACTGAGATTCAAGCTGAGCATTTTGAAGATCAGATTAATTCAGATTTACATGCTTTGTGCTATATCCAAAGCCAATTGTTGAAGTTTCTAGTGAAAGATGCTTAGAGAACCTGGGCGGCTCCTAGGAATGGGTTGTAGCTGAGTGCTGAAAAGTGGTGAGGCTTTAAATCTTACACCTTTCACAGATCTAGCTGAGAGATTTTCTTGGTAAGTTCTTTAAAATTACCTTGAGTTGGTTGGGTAAGTTACAAATGAGGTATGAGTAACCTTTGCTTTAGTACTGATGTCTGTGAGGATAACCTTGATAGGGAGTCGCAATCTGGTTTTTTTATTCTTTCCAAAGAGATGTGCTGAAGTATAAAACTTGCAGAATAGGAAAGAAGTCTGAGGGAAATTATCTTAAATAGAATATCCTGTGCCAAGACATGTGAGCTGGCATTGCAGACATTTTTAAGGTCTCCGATCTTTAGTATCTGATTTTTTTTTTTTTTAATAGAAAAAGAGGGAAAATGTGTAAAAACCAAAGCTGCTCAACCTTGATTACTGGTATTTTATGCTAAATACAGTTGTTCCTGCCAAAAACGTTAAGCTGGCAAAGAGGAGCTTAGATGTCTCATTATACTATTGCCAAGAAAGGCATGATTTTGAAAGCTCTACAGGGTGGACCCAGAGGCTCTTGCTGCCAATCTGTTCTGGTATTCACTGCAGAATGAGCAGAATCAGTGTTTCTTTGAAGAAATGATGCTTCAGGCTTCTCTGGATGTGCAGTGAATAGATTTTAACAATTATGTTTATTTACGTAACGACTCTGAGGATCTTTGTTTTGCTTTATGGTGCAGGCTGTACTAGATTTTAAACAAACCAACAGAATTCAGAATATGTGTTTGTGTCTAAAAGCATATGTAGGAAAAATTGTAAAGTAGTGCTGCTAAAGCATGAAGTGAAAAATGAAGACCTGAAATCCCACAGTACTCTACAAGAGGATGCACAAGCTTTTCTAGAGGAATAAGCTGGTTATTTTAGATTTAATAACCATCTCTGTCCTAAGGATATGTTTACTGAGAAGCATAACATTATATTGAATATATAGGCAAAAAGTATGCTCAGTGCATATGTTTCATTTTGGTGATGATTCATAATGAAGTCAAAACAGCATAGAAATAGATCTGTGAATTCTTCAGATTGCTGACATTTAGCAAATTAATATGAATTTTAAGTTGCTTCCATAGTGGACTGTGAATCAGTCAAGAGTGAGAGACAGGAAAAAATGTTCTAATGTGAGAACATTTAAGCAGCCAACAAAACAAGAATAAGCTTAACCATTCCTGGAGTCAGAAAAAAAAAAAAAAAAAAAAAAAAAAAAAAAAAAAAAAGAAGGAAATACAGTGCTTGTTGAGATAAAAATGTGTTCCAGTCACATTTCCTGGAGTAGTTCATAAAACACATTTTTAAAGAGAAGTTAGATTTGGCACTGATCTTGGATTCTGAAGGCAGAAAGTACCTGTCCCCTATACTTATACTAAAAAGTTATATCTCTCAGTCCAGAAAACTCACAGATCTCAAGGAAAAAGGAACTTTTATTTGAGTACTCTTGACCTTCTTCATGCCAGAAAACCATTTTTGGACATTTCCATATTGAGCCAACTCAGCATACTGCTTACAGAAACATCCAGTCTTGACCAAAAGAGCCCTTACAGTAGAAAACTTAGCACAGTACGTTGTAATTTGCTCTGACAGCTTGTTAACTTCATTTTCAAAACAAAATCTTAAAAAATGCAATTAATCCTTACTTGAGCACTCATGTGGTCCTCATGTATTTGGATTCTGTGGAAAAGATGACCAATGAGTGCACAAATTGACGCCATAATTACTTTGTATGAACATTCATTGCACACCATCAGAGTAAATTCTGGGAGGAATATTTTATTACAGGAGAAAGGTCCTGCAGGAGCTACACATACTGTGAAGATTGCTAATAAGGAGTGGGAAACAGTATAGAAGTTTTGGAATTTATGACCATGATCAAGTCTAATTCCTATGCCAGAAAATGAACAAATTTTTGCCATCCTGTAGTGCTTGAAATTTCCACAGGAAGGTGACATGTCTGCTGACTGTAATATTTGGAACTATAAGGGAGTTTGGGAGTGATTCTTAGTGATACATTCTCCACAGCTCTGATGTTGGAGTTCTTATGATGATAAACTACTGAAAAGTTAGGTGAGTCCTACCTGCCCTTTCCAATTTGCATTTCCCTCTTTGATAGCTCAGATTTGAGATCACAGAATTGGGATGTTACAGTGACTTCTGCTAGGAACAAATAATTCTGAATTGGGAACATGTCAGAGCAAAAAGCCCTTTAAAACACCTTAGTTCATTTGTTTGCAACTGATGTCACCTTAGGCCTTATTAAAAGTTCTGTTCTAAATTCATCTCTACAATATTAGGAAGAAAACTACCTTTCAGAAATGTGAATGCCGACTGGTAGCTTTTTATAGACATACCGTATATATGACAATTATCAAAACCAGCAAAGTCGATTCTAGCATTGTGTACTCACATTGGGTCAGCCAAAACTGAGATCCTTTGTCGGTTTTAATATCAGCCAGCCAAAGTCTACTAACGAGCCAAGTGCACATCTCTTTAGTAACATTCTAATTCATGTACTGTAATTAGGTCTGAATACAAAATATTGATTTAGTAGTAATTACATTTGTGTGAGCATTAAGATAATGTTTCAGGAAATCTGCCTAGATTCAGCATGGGGTTCCAGATAATGAAATGGCCACTCTATTGCTGTATAGAAGAGCTTTTAAATAGAACTTAGTCTATAACTAATACAAATTTATTTTATTCTGTCCTCTGCTTTGTTTGGCTTGAGACCCTCTACCAAAATTGAAATATAGTCATAACTCTCATTAGCTGTAGAAATAAATACACTGCAGATAATCCTTCTGTTAAGCAAATTTGTAACTATGCTGTTAGCCTTAAATATTGCACACTTAACACATGCACACCATGAAAGCATGACATCCTGTGATTCCTGGGTAACAACTTATTTTCCTGTTTCACTGTTCTTACAGTATTTTTAGAATTTCACATCTCAAGACGTGCATAAATACCTGTTTTATATGTTTACATTCATACATGTGAAGAGGCAGTCTTGTTTATCGTAGCTGCAAGTATATGCAAGTAACACAGTCTGGGCATAGAGGAACATTTAGTCTTAACTTGCTTTTAATCTAAATGGCTGGCTGATAAACTTTATTTCAAAGATCTGTTACTGTAAAAAAGGGGAACCAGTCAGAAGATGGCAGATATCCAGAGCAATGGTTTAGTTAAGGATCATCATGGCAATCAGATAACTCGGAACTGAAATAACAAATATACAGTTAAATCAGACCTTTAACTGGAATACTTGTATTACCAGTCCAGGTGGTCTTCATGTAATTTGTACCTTGAAACATGTTTCATATCAGTGTAAGTATTCTGTGTCTTCCAGGGGGAAATAAAATCATATTCAATTTTTAATTTGAAATATGGTATCTGAATTTAGCCATTCATTTCAGACCAGGATTGTTTAAGACACACATGCTATTGTGGGTAAGATAAAGTAAATGTTACTTGCAGAGATGAGTACACCCTTCACGTTGCCTCAGCCAGAAGTACCTTGAGTAGATGCTGCACCTGTTGCAACTATTTAGCAGATCCCCTTCTCTCTGCTTGTTGCACTGCAGGGGAAGAAGAATTCGGGAGGAGATATATGTACAAATACATAAAATAAACCTGGTTTACATAAACTCTGCTTGCATTCAAGTCAAGAAAGCAGATCTGAAGGGCTGACTATGCTATGTCTGCTTCCTTGTCAGGCTGGGGAAATCCCAAGAAAAAGGGAGTTTGTTTGACTCCACCTGAGCTTTGTAAAATATAGTGACTGCTGATTCTCCTGCTCCCTGTACCCCTTCACATAGGAGAACAGCTACAGATGATCAACTGACAGTGAAAATCCATGTCTAGCTCTAGTCTGTCACAAGTTAAGAAAGCTGGAGAGATGAAGCAAATGTGCAGCTATATATATAACTCGACTCACCTGGGCAACTCCTCCTTGCTGCGGGAGTCTCTAGCAAGGCTTACAAGAGGTTTCTATTCTATGTATGCTTTCTAAGGCAGGATCAAATGGAGGAACTATAAACCTCTGGCTGGTGCCACAGCTCTCATACTCACACAATAATAGAGAAACTACCGTGTCTAATCACATCTAATGTCCACCAGTGTGTCTCCCATGTCAGACGGTGGTCAGCTCTAGGGCTTTCAGAGGAGGAAGAAGATTCCAAGATTCATTTTGATGGTTATCTATTAGCATAAGGCTTAATATTTGAAGCATCAGGTGAAATATTCCTTTAAAATAAGAACTACACCTACATACAATACCTCTGAGTTGCCTTGAAATACAGAAGATAGTTTTTACTGAAATAATTTCAAAATGCGCTAAGCATATTTTCAAAAATATGGAAGAGCACTTAGTTAGAAAAATGCATATTCAAATAGATATCTCTTTGGAGATTCATTGTGAGTATATGTTCAAAACCAGTAATGCGAGTAATTTACTGGAATAGATGACTTCATTGCAATAATTAATATGTATTTTAAAGAAGCTTCCACATTCAAAAAGGTTCAAATAACCCTGGTGAGTAACACATTTATCGCTCTACATTATGTCTCAGTGTGAACCTTTGCCTTATGATGAATATCATCTTAGATCCTCCTGAACAGCAATAACAAAGAAGGTAGATTAAACTTTCTAAAATTCAGTTTGAGAAACTCCAAAGACCCCACTTCCATGCGTTTCTCTGTGTGCCAGATTGTGCTGTCACTGTCCTCCTTTTGCCTTGATAGTCATGCTACATGAAGAACTTCCATTTTGATTTCTTCACAGTGAGACATAATTAATTCTTCTACAGAAAAAGCCTTGACTAGAATACTCCTTGCAATGTGCTGGCTTTGTTTTATACAGGACAGAGCTTAGAGGGCTGCTAACTAGTCTTCTCATTGATAACTCCAAAACACTAATGATGAAGAAGCTCTGTGGAGGTGCACAAGAGCACCCTAGCTGGGTGACAAAACCAGAGATGGGGGTGCAGAGCCTCGGGAGGCAGCTTTCCAGAGGAGCTATAGGGCAGGTACCACTCATCTGTAAACGGGAGAGCTTTCAGGTCATGTTCTCAGCTGATTTTATGTAAGTGTTCGTGTGTGGTTATGTTTATGGGACATAATTAGTTTTTTTCTGAGGAAGAAGAGGAGAAAACACCATGCACCATCCATCATCTTCAGCAAGAGACCGACTGCTTGTTCAGGGAAAGGCTGTGGATTGTTGTTTACCTTGACTTTAGTAAGGCCATTGACACCGTTTCCCACAGCATTCTCCTGGTGAAACTGGCTGCTCGTGGTTGAATGGGCACACGCTTTGCTGGGTAAAAAACCAGCTGGATGGCCGGGCCCAAAGAGTTGTGGTGAACAGAGTTAAATCCGGTTGGCAGCCGGTCACGAGTGGTGTCCCCCAGGGCTCAGTTTTGGGGGCGCTCCTGTTTAACATCTTTATTGATGATCTAGACGAGGGGATCGAGTGCACCCTCAGTAAGTTTGCAGATGACACCAAGTTGGGTGGGAGTGTTGATCTGCTCAAGGGTAGGGAGGCTCTGCAGAGAGACCTGGACAGGCTGGAGCGATGGGCTAAGGCCAACTGTAGGAGTTTCAATAAGGCCAAATGCCGGGTGCTGCACTTGGGCCACAACAACCCCCAGCAGCGCTACAGGCTTGGGGAGGAGTGGCTGGAGAGCTGCCAGTCAGAGAGGGACCTGGGGGTGTTGATTGACAGCCGGCTGAACAGGAGCTAGCAGTGTGCCCAGGTGGCCAAGAAGGCCAATGGTATCCTGGCTTGTATCAGAAATAGCGTGGCCAGCAGGGACAGGGAAGTGATCTTACCCCTGTACTCTGCACTGGTGAGGCTGCACCTCGATGACTGTGTTCAGTTTTGGGCCCCTCACTACAAAAAGGACATTGAATTACTGGAGCGTGTCCAAAGAAGGGCAACAAAGCTGGTGAAGGGTCTGGAGCACATGTCGTACGAGGAGCGGCTGAGGGAACTGGGGTTGTTTAGTCTGGAGAAGAGGAGGCTGAGGGGAGACCTCATCGCCCTCTACAACTACCTGAAAGGAGGTTGCAGAGAGATGGGGATGAGTCTCTTTAACCAAGTAATAAGCGATAGGACAAGAGGTAGTGGCTTCAAGTTGTGCCAGGGAAGGTTTAGACTAGATATTAGGAAGCATTTCTTTACAGAATGGGTCGTTAGGTGTTGGAATGGGCTGCCCAGGGAGGTGGTGGAGTCCCCATGCCTGGAGGTGTTTAAGAGTCGGGTCGACATAGCGCTGAGGGATACGGTGTAGTTGGGAACTGTCAGTGCTAGGTTAACGGTTGGACTAGATGATCTTCAAGGTCTTTTCCAACCTAGACGATTCTGTGATTCTCTGAAGTAAGCACCATGATCTGAATTGCACACTCACAGCCTGTTTCTGCTATCTTTAATTTACATGTACTTTCTCTGAACACGCTATTCAGAAAATGAGAGGAAGAGCGGAGAATAAATTTTTTGTAAGAGAAAGAGTGTATCATCAATTGAAAGTGGTCAAAGAAAACACTTACAAAATACAATTTACCCCATAACCCACTTTACAGAGAAATCTCAAAACATACTGAGGCACAACGTCATACTACTACAGCAACAACAGTGTGAGAGCAGGTAAAATAAAGTTGGAGAGAAAAGCCAGATAGGTGTTAAAATCCCTAGCAGGGAATTGTCTGACACCTTTCTAGCTGGGAAGAAAAAAATGAAATATCCTTCCTGGAGTCTCTGTGCCACAAATACAGAGGCAGACATCAATTTAGATCAGGTTTGGGACCTTGAGGATCCCATAGGTACAATCCTTTGATGTGCTGAACACACCTGGAATTGGTCAAGGCCTCCCAATGCTATTAGAAAGGAAGGGGACTCTTCTTGTCCTTGTTCCACATCTGCTGGTTGTTGGGGAGTGTAACAGTTGAGTGGGAGCTGATCCTGACAAGAGGTCATCCCTGGTGCATCCCTCGAGTTGTCGTGGGCAGCCCAGCCTGTGACAAGGAGAGGGGATGAACTTCCCTTGGTGGTCAGCCAGGTCTGTCCTGTGCAACTCTCCTCTGCGTCTGAGAAGACACAAAACCAGCTGTCTGCCACTTGCTTTTACGTTAAACTGTAGCACAGAAGAGCACTAAAGCTGTTAATGTCCCCCAGCACCTCAAGGAAATGCTGCTTCCCCCTCACAGCATCTGCACAAGGAAGCACTGATTTCCCCCAAGCACACCTGGATGACATCAGCTCCAGGGAAAATGGTCCTCACAGCCATCTCTTCTTCATGGCCACGGCCTCTGAGTGGGGAGGAGTGTTTCCTTGCTGCTCTTGAGTTGGCAACAAGTGTGGATGATGCTTGAGTTTGGCTGTGTCCATGCTAAGCAGTCTCTGCTCTGCTGTGAAAGGAGTGTGGACAGGATCAGTGCTCACCTGGGGGCCTCGGGGCCTGCCACTGAAAAGGGACGGCATTGCTTGGCTGAAGCTGAGCCCTTGCAACATCCCTAACCACAGCCTCAGTACAGCAGGATGAAGAACCAAAAATTTAATTTGCCCCAGTGAGTTTCTTAGACTCAATTCAAGATGGGCTTGCTAATATCTGTCTCATTGTCACTCCCTGCTTTGTACATTATCAGCCCCCTTCCCTAGTACCAGAGAGCAGCAAAGCTCAAAGCTGCCCAAAAGAAGAAGTCTCCTTGTTTTTCTCTTGGCTTAACCTGGGGATCACCATCCTCAGCCCACCCAGGCATATGTGTGCACCAGCACTCTCACTCACACTTTACAGGTGTTACCTAGGGGACCCCAGTCCTTGCACTGACAGGCTGCGGTTTGCATCAGGCAGAGACACAAAGAGCCAGAGGTGGTTCTGTTTGGGAAGAATGAGCCTGAGGCTCCATTTACAGAATGATTATGCACTAACATATCTTGTCAGAGGGTGTGATTTTTTTTCTTCTTTGTCTAATGATATTAATGCATTCCCTCAAGTGCACACAGCTATATCAGTATGAAGGCACTTATGTTCGTACAGTTTACTCCTTGCTGTAATTAAGGTAGCAGAGTTTATGTTCCTTAATTAGGAGAAAAATGTCTCTAACTCTCCAGCCAACTATAAAAAAGCACACATATTGCTACCCCAGCTTCTTGTAACTAACCCGTGAGATTTTCAACATCTTTTCAGTGCTGATTAGGGAAAAGAGACAATAAGAAAGGACTGTTTCTCATGATTTTCGTGAGCAGACTAAGCATTCAAAAGCGTGCCACAAACAAATAGCAAACTTCACAGTAAAACATGAATAAGTAAGGCCTGGTTCAGTGTACACACTGCTTGAGAAAACCAGGAAGGCAGCTTGAACTGTGTGACAGAGGAAGAAGGAAGGTGCTGCAAGCAGCCCCTAGCCCTCCAACTGGGAGGTGGCTGGAGAAGGACCCAGCCAGACCGACAAAGAGAGAACTGAGGTGAAATGCATTGGGAAGAAGACATAGATAAGCTGACCTCCACACACTACTTTTCTTTGATAGCAGCAGTCAGTTACCTATAGTGATATTCAAAGCCTCCATATTTTCAAAACTGATGACCCAAAATCCATCTCTGAGCCACTATGAGCAGAGGGGAATCATACGTTTACCCTCTGCTGTGCTGACAGCTCTTCACACCCAGGCAGTTCTCAACAGCATCTCTTTTGATGAACAAGTACCCACTGTTCAGAGTCAGCAGAAGTAAAGGTGGGACCACAGTTAACTTGGGACGGCTTTGGTTTGTGAACCAGAAGAACTGACAAAGTATGTGATTTTCGTCTTTTGTGTTTGACTTCTTTGAGACTTGTTTTTCTTCTTAATTTATTAGCTTGAAACATAAGATGTCACTGTGATAGAAAACACATGCAGGAAAGTGTTCATTAAGGTAGTGTTAAAATGACATTGAGGACAGCAATGTTAAGCATTTAGTGTAATACAAGTACTTTTTCTAATACTCTAAAAACCAGAAGAAATTGTCATTTTAAGTGGATACTATTATAGTTTACATCCCACATCATGCAACAAACTTAATTCTTGCAGCAAATGCTATGCATGAAGCAAATTAAAAGTCTTAGACTCTCTGGCTACTGGCTAATCAAATTAAGCACAGTGACCTAGTGAGGATCAGAGGAGCAGCAGCAGACAGAGGCACCTTGTAACCTTATTCAGCGCAAGGGGAGCACAGGGCTGGCTACTCCTGAAACTGCAGGGAGGATGATTGCACCCTTGTCACTGGTGGGACACCCCGATGCGACTCCCTGCCCAGAGCCTGAGTGTGCAAACTGCTCATGAACTTGAAGTAGGGCTAGCTTGTCCCTCGGTTTGCCAGGGAAATTTAAAAAAAAATTCCAGTTGCACATCTTCCATTACACACTCATTTATAGAGGAAGATTTCTCCCCTTCAATGGTACGTTATTACAGAAACTTCTGCCAGGTGGAATTTATACAGCATGTTACCAGGACATTTAATCTGTTGTGAGGGTAAGATAAAACCAATAAAAGGCATCAACATATATTATTTAGAAAATTATGTGTGAGCTGATTTTATAAACTTAATTTGTCATCAGGTTGTTTAAAATGTGAAGTCTTTTCTATCCCATTTAAAGCCAAAGTCAGAGAATATTGCCTTGTGATCTCCAGGTAGATAACAGGAAAATACATTCTTTCAGCTCACCTAGAAGAAGGAAACGCATAAACAGGTCCAGATTACAGATTTTTAGACAATGATTTAAATTACCAAACCATTAATAGCAGATGAACTATATGGTATTAAATACCAGTACAGAAACTAGATTGGGGTTTTTTTCTGGAACATTAAAATTTTCCAGGACCCTTTTTTTCAGGAGGTAGGACATTTTGTCTCTCATTTTATAAATGTGGTGTGAAACAAGAAGAGGAAAAACACTCACTCTTCCCTCCTCCCCCAGCTCTCTGAGGAGGAGACTCATCGTGGCACATACAAGAAAAACAGCCACCCACACAGTGGAGCCCTTCAAGCAGAAAGCACCTGACAGGAATTTAAAAGTAGGTTTTCAATGGTGAAGTTGGCAGAAATCTACATAAAAGCAGTTCTTCAAGGGAGGGTATTATGTGATATGAATTAGATGAATGTATTGAGTTGTTCTTTTTTTAAAAAACTGTGGAGTCTAAGATTAAATTATTGTTATCGTCATCAAATATTTTGTTTGAAACAGCTCATGCCTGAAGACGAGGAATAACAACAAGGGAAATATAGAGGAACACATTATATTTTAATGAAATAAAGTTTGCCTATCACTCAACATCTTGAATTTTTGTTATTAGAAATCTGGGTGCTAGCTGCTTGAGTCTTCAAAGCCCCCACTATACACAGAGCCATCAGTTTGCCTAAAGCATTTAAAAATTGAATATGCCAAATAAACCAGTAAGAAAATATGGACATAGCGAGTAATTTATTATATTTTATAAGAGAACGTGAAGTGTTTGCAGTTTTTCTTTTAGTAACAAAACCCAATAGCATTCTGTTAAGAATGACACTTGTTTTTCCAAAAGCTTTTTGGAGTCTTCATATGATCATCTTTAGGGCATTGCATTTCTTATCCTTAAGGCCATATGACTACATTAAATACATTTTAATTCTGAGTCAGTTTGTTCTTCTGTAATGAAGAGGGAGGAAAACAGTTGCTGCCATTTAAGACCTCACTTAGATTTTCCATTGTCTTTGCATGTTTTATATAATCTGAATTTAAGTAGCTTTCTTTTAATTTCTTCCTTCCTTTCTTCTAATTTTTCTTCCTATTTATTTTCAAACTGAAGCCAAACAATAACCTCTATATCCAGTTTGTTTTCTCTGCACTGCAAGGAAACTTTTAAATGATTTACTGATTTGTAGATTATTGATAACTTAATCTGGCAGATAATTTCACACTGGCTTCATTGCTAGACATGATCTGGATCTTCTATACAACAATGGCACAACCACGTAAGTCCTTCTTGGAGTGAGTTTCCTCTGATTTGCACCATTCATAAGCCAAAAGAAAACTAAACTACATTGCTCAATCAGTTGTGAGAGCTTTCTTCAATAGCACCAGCCATGTCAGATTTCTTGTGAAGTATCTAAGAAGTACTGAGATTTTGTCTACCACCTCATGTATAAATTAGCCCATAAATTGCTGGTGTTAACTCTAAAATTCAAATTTCCGTGCACACCTCGTGGGGCCAGACTTTCTGATATGCTGTACCTGTAACTAGCTGGTGGTAACGGCAGGTGCACTCGGTGTGTCTTACCCATTAATAAGGAAAGCATAGATTGCTTAATCATTTGCACGCACAATAACAATTCAGAAAGTCCTTGTCCTGGCATTCACAGAAAACCATTCTTCTGAACTGCCATCTTCCTTTTAACTGTACTATGTGTCTTTCACAGATGAGGAACACAGTAAGAAGTGCATACATTTCTTGCTAAGAAAAACTGTATGTCCAGTCCTTAGCTATGCCTTTCAGTGTCACCGCTGTGCAGACACCTCTGCCTCTAATTGCAGCAAGGCCCCTGGTCGCTTTGCAGATGAGAAACACACTCAGAGATATTAAACAGTCAGAAAGGTTTTTGTGGTTTGATGGGCTGGAAGTTCTCACAGCGGTATTGACTCATTAGCTTGTCACCTGCAGGTGAATGAAAAGTATATATACACTGTTCAAAGCCTCATCCTGGGCCACTCTATGCCAAATAACAGCTCCTGCCTTTTCATATTCAAGTATCTCTGTAATCATGGATCCATAATCACAGATAAGCTTCAAATGCTTAGGATTTTTCTGGGATATTTGTTTCTCTGTGGTTAGCTGTTACCTGTAACCATGTGGGACCGACCAGGCCACTCTGGCTTATTGCTTTAGTCCTGACTGATGCCAGGATTGATGTTTTTTACCACTGATATCAAAACAAAGTGTGTGGGGAGGAAGGGCTTAGTGGTGGTAATGGAAGGTTATATCCTATGTCTTAGATGCAAGCCCAAGTTACTGCTGTCTTACAAATCAGTCTTAGAAGCTCATTTCCTACATCAGCTGCAAAACATCAACATGCACTTTGTTTTAAAGGAGAGTTAGGTGAAACTGCTGTTACCACAGCACTGTGCAGCATATGATACTAGCTAGTTTAATTAAATTCCTCTTCATAACTGTAATCCTCAAGTGCATGCTTATTATCTTCTCTTATCTTTCAAGTTTTTTAGTATGGTTCCTAAGTTGTAATTAGACCTCAGTGTCAAATGGAACCTGTGTTACAGTTGCAAAGACACATCAACCTGGTGATGTTGCTCTGTATCTGACCCTTCTTGCATGCTGAACAGAGAAGAAAGGTGCTTGAAAACCTGATATGTAGGATTTGTAATACTGAGCTCCCATGCATTTTTTATACCCAACTCCCACGTTTTGAGGATCCTGAAAATTAATTCATTGTAGCTCACTCCTTGTGGATTTAGTTGTAAAAGGGTGGGGGGAAACTATAAAGGAAATCTATTCCTGCAAGTGGCAGGCCATTTCCTTTGAGAGGTGCCTCTTAAAAGCACAGAAAATCAATTAACAATCCTTGTGTTTCAGGCTTGGGTCTTTTTTTTCATGCCATTGAGCACCAGATTGATACCACCGCTGAAGTCATCCCCACTCTATCACAGTGCTGCCCTGGTAGCCGGTGTTTGTTTTTGACAATAAAATCCCAACTCTTGTTTCTTGAAAGTATGATATTTCTCATCTCCAAGAAATACTGCTTCTGTCCAATGGAGTAGATTTTTGGATGAAAGATTAAAGAATTACATGGAACTTAATGAAAAATAAGAGAATTGCTCTTCATAACTATTTTAAATTATGTCTTGTGGACTTTCTAAATAACATATGTGATGAATGGCTTGGAAATTTAAATAGCAGTTAGAAGATGTGCAATTTGAATTTATAAATTTCTAATCTTAGAAAACTTTCTACTAAACTACAGGGATTTTTTTCCTCTCATTTTAAGGCTCTTCCAGAAATGAGTTATGGATCACACTGCAGCACATTAGCTGTCAGAGTAAAATTTGGCAACCCTGCCACAGTACACATGTTCTCTTTTATGACTTTATAAAATGTCCTATAAACAAGCACTACAAATATATAACTGATATCAGAGGTCTTAGCCCATAAAGAAACTCCAACATAGCCACAGACAAGTTCTAGAGTATCTGATTTCTTGTAGAGAGGGATGAGGCAATTGGTGTTAGTTGGGTACAGGGCAAACTGCCAGGCGAAGCTGGTTTTTTTTAAATCTCTGCCTGCCATTATTCATTGCACTGGGATAAAAATTTCTGACACTGCATAAACTTCATATCTGTGTTTGGGCATTTGACATTTCCACATCATAGCAATTTAAATGATCTGTTCATTTTGAAGGTTGTTACACTTTTTCCCTATTTTTCAAAAGGTTATTAAGGAGAAGAAGATAAGCTTCAATTTTCTTAATCAGTCTGACTGCAGATCTGAGTATGACATGGACATAGATATCTTTGATGGATGTCATAACATCATGAGTTAGTTTGTTTTATTACACTTGTGCCATGTTCTGATATAGGTGAGATAAGGTAGCCATGACAGTTAGGAGAGAGAATTTAGTATTTTACAGGGGGATTCAGTTCATTTAAGAAGGTTCTCATGATACTTATGATGTAGCCACTCTTCTTTTAAATCCACATAAGGCTGTAATGAGAACTGAAAAAGTATTTCAGGTATCATCTCATCAAGATTGAACTGCAAAGTCTGAATTTCCAGGAAATAAGATCTCAGATAAAAACACCCTTATTTAAACTAAATCTAAATAAAGTGTCCAGTGCCTGAGAAATAGAGCACACACACACACACACACACACACACACACAAAATGAAAAGGAAATGGTTCTTTTTGGGGAGAGGATAGATGCATAAGTGACACTGCCACCCCTCAATATCAAAGTCCTTGGGAGAAGATGAGAATGAAGAGTAGCTATAAAACTCAGCTAAGATTTTGTCTATAAAAAGATAAAAATACAAGTAGCTTTTCAAGAGTCTGGTAGTTAACTCTGAGAAACTCAAACACAAATATTTATTTGATTTATCAAGACAAATTCCATGGACTTTTTCCCTGTGTATGGGTACATATATATAGATTTTAAATCACTTTATGTCAGGATTTACTAATAAAAAGCCATGAAATTAAGAGAAAGAATAAAATTGAAGTAAGCATGATAAAGCATGGTGTCTGATAAAGCTAACATCAAACTAATTTTAAACAGGCTCAGTGCTGCAAAAGGTCTGCACATCTGAAAGCAGTGTGCAGCAGAGTGAGTCCAACCCCCGCGGGATTACAGATTGAAGAGGAGATGATTGGTTACTTTAGCAGCATTTCACTCCCTCATGGCCATTCTCCCTCCAGCAGTAACAGTGTGAATTGAAATTGTACCTGACCAAGGATCTGGCCATGGATCCAATGCATCTACATATGTATGTCTGAAGAAGCAAATTGGATGATTGTGCTATTAGCAGTGTGTTTAGAGAATACCCTGAGCAAAAGAAATAAAAGAAATAAAACTACTTTTGGTCATACAGAGAGGGAAATCGTACAAATGTTACAATATTGAATATCTCAGGCTAGCTACAGTCATTTATTGTTAAACTGTACATCTATAAAAAAGATATTAGAGAATATATTAAGCCATTTGGCTTGCAGTTGGGGCTTTTTATTCTAATCTCATTAATTTGAAAACTGGCAAAATAACTAGACTTGTTTATCTCTATTTAACTATATTATTTTACTATCCTTTCCCTTTCCCTTTCCCTTTCCCTTTCCCTTTCCCTTTCCCTTTCCCTTTCCCTTTCCCTTTCCCTTTCCCTTTCCCTTTCCCTCTTTTCCTTTCCCTCTTTTCCTTTTCCTTTTTTTTCTTTCTCTTTTTTTCCTTTTCCTTTTTTTCCTTTTCTTTTCCTTTTCCTTTTTGAAAGCTTCATTTAACATTGTGCCCATGCGAGATTAAGATAGGATCCTTGCTGAGGTTGCTATAGTTGGGCAAGGGAAAGGGAGGTGGTACCAATTCAGTCCTCCGCTTCCAGTTGCTTGTTCTCTTTCTCCATCACCCCCAGGCCCTCCCTTGCACCAGGCACCCATCATCAGTATCGATGGCTCCTCAGGAAGTCTCTGCCTTTTCTGCTTTTGCAGAAGTTGTGAATTTCCTTCCGTTTACTCCTCTTCACCTTTTTCCCCTCTCTTGTCTTCTCAGTTGACAGGTCTTGATTTGGGGGTTTCCCAGCTCAGGATGCTAAGCATCTCTGTGAAAATTGTCTCCTCACGCTGATTTCTCTTGGTTCACATCTGTTAATGTAGGCTCCAGGCTTGCCAGATTCCCAACTAAACTTCTCCATGTTAGTTATATTCATGTTTATAATCCAGTTTACTGTTTAACTATTCAAAAACTCCTTCCTCTTCTCTCTGTTCCCCTCTCTGCAGAGGGACTTGATTTCTTCCAGGTGAATACCAAGAAACAATCTGGCTATTTCTGTCCTTCTGTTCCCTGAACAGCCCCTTTTATGATGTGCATAAGAAATTCTCATATCTAATTGCTTTTTATTCTTTCTACACACCATGATCATCCCACATTAGCTGTTGATTTCTCATTTTTACTTTTCTGGCCTTCTTTCTGATTTTCCTTAACCTTTTCCTTCTCCTAGGTTCCTTTCCCCCTCCCAATAGATCTCATCTGAAGAAGTGAGAAAAACAGGCATGGGTATACCATAGGTATCATCTCTAAGCTTGTGTAGCAGAGTTTCTCTATTCTCATTCAATCATAGGCTGTTGCTAATCCAGTATCCATGTCTTGTAGTTTTTTGAAGCGACTCTTGCCAAAGTCTTCAATGACCGCTTTTGTGGAAATGCCTGGTGCATGTAAGAACTCTGCATCCTCTTCAGCCTGCGATGACTTTATCCTCAACCCCCTGGCATTCAGTAGCTTTTCCTCCTGGGTCTTTTTGTAATCACTCCTTCAGCATGTATTACGACAGTTTCTCTGTTAGCTGTTTTGTGGGGTCTCACATGGCTCTGTGCTGGATATTTTTGTCTTTATAAAGTTGATCTCTGATCTGCTGCTCATCTCAGCTATTGTCCCTAGGAACATGAATCACACATCTGCCACTCCCATCTTGTCATTTCAACATCAACTCAAATTCACACCTGTTGTATCGGAGGTCTTAGTATTTTCCACCCAAATCTCTCCTTATTACCGCCTTCCTCGGTCATTATTTGTCAGTCAGGACTGCAGATCATTTGGCATTTTTCTGTGATACCAGTGTAGGTCCTCACATGCAAATCATATAAATTCTGTAGATTCTTTCTGTGTAATTGTCACGGATGAAAGTTTTGACACAGTAATGATTTAGTAAGAAATCTAGGTTTACTAATAACTAACAGCAATTTATTACTACAAAATGATTCAGAAATATTGAAAGAAAGAAAAGCGACTTATTCACAGATTCTAAAATGACAAGATTCACACTAACTTACTTAATGGTACCTTTATATACACATGTGCATACACAAAATAGACAAACATACAGAAACAAAGGTGTTTGGATTCAGTAGAATGAACACAGAACGGACATACACACACAGAAACAAGGGTACGTACACACACACACCCCACACACACCCCCCCCAATAAACAGAAAGAACGGGTGAAAGAGAAGCTAGCTCAAAGAAAATTTCCCTCTCGAGTTTAGAGCAAATACTCACAATGCCTTGGCATTCCTCAACGGGCGATAATTGAGACTCGAGTGGGCGGACTTCGCCCTGGCCTTCCATCTGGAGCAGACGACATCTTAAGGGTTTGGTACCTGAGAGGTGTCCCAGCTCAGGAGAGGTTCTGGTCACAGGCCCGCTGCAATCCAGGAGAGCTCAAAGGGTCTCCCTGGTGGTCGCAGTTTATAGGGACCAAGATAATTGACTTTTGTCAGATACCATCTGGTGCCTTCCAGTAGTTGCACAAAAACTTCATGAATGTGCAACTCTGTTATTGTTCCCATTTGATCACATCCCAGGCACAGGTGTGTCAGGCCCTTAGGAGATGATGGGCTGTTATGGCCGTTTCCGAGCAATCGACAGGGGGCAGGAGCCAGGCTCCTTAATGTTATCAGTCCTTATCTCCACAGACCAGTGTATAGCTTAGGGATGTGGGTGGAATCGCAGGTAGCACCAAGCAGCCCAACAAGGCGGGGCGGGGGGTAAGGATTGCACCACCACAGTAATCTCCATAGGGTAATATCCACACATCCAGCTAAAACTATCCAGGCCATCTTGAATTTTTGCAACATCTTTTTCCTTTGTCTTTTATAAATAAAGTCTTGGGCTGCTCACATTTATTGAGAATTTGTTGAAAAACCTGATCACTTGAATGTAAGAATTCCCATTCTCAGTAAGTATTCCCATTCAAGGCCCTGAAGGGTCTGTCCTCCTCAAATTAGGTATCTATTGCCTTTCACTGAGGAATGATACCATTTTCAGTTGTTCACTTTTTAAGTTTCTATGATATTTTCATGCATCTCCCAGGCTGTACCTCCCATGTGGGGGAAAAAAGCACCTTGTTGCCATCCATCAAACTACCTTATCATGACTCAAAAATTCTGCTTCTTCTCAATGTATAGTGAAAAATAGCACATTAGTTATTTAACTGACATGTCAAGTTCACTGCCTTTTGCTATTTCCCCATGTGCATTCTTTGTATTATGTCTCATCTTCTTACCTAGGTGGCAAGCTGACTAGGAGAAATAACAGTATATTTCTGGTTTTGATGAACAGCTGCTCCTGCAGTTGGATCTTGGTCCACACCTAAAGTCTTTTGAGTATACAAATAAAAGAGCTGTCAAATAAAAGTAATTGTTTAGAGGTTTGTGTTCATCATTCCCAGTGGTCCAGCTCATAAAAAGGAATAAAATGGGTTTGTCCTTCAAGAGTTTGCAAGAGTATGCTCTTTTGATCCATGGCATAGGGGTATTCCACTGCATTTCCCATCCACCCAAAGCACCTTGACAGCTTTCAACACAGAAAATGCATACAATATAGAAATTTGTTACCATAAAATTTTAATTCCGTGTTCCTTGTTTTAGTAGTAAATTTAGATTAATACCAGGATGAATATATCACTTATTGGATAAATAAATATACAGAATCAATTCATTACTCCTAGCACACAATAATAATGGGTTATTTTCAGCTGACACTGCACTTTCTCTGCATCATTAAGGTTTACATTAATTTTCATTCTCTTATCTATTAAATGTTCCTCAGATACGTAATGTAGTCAGGTTACCTATTATTAAAAAACAGAACTCAAATTATTTTCAGTATTGGTTTATTCATGGGTGACTTAAAAATCATTAAAGAATACTAAAATCAGACATCTTAGGATAGGGGCATTTCTACAAGGACTAGGACTTATTTTTTTCAGGTTGGAAGAGATACTCAGGAAACAAGTTGCTCTCTTTTTTAACTAATGTGACCTTTCTGAGCCCACTTGCTGATTGGTCTCACTTTAAAATCTGCACATTAACACCCTCTATTATATTTGAATTGGACCATTTAAGAAGTGCATAAGAAGTAAGTTATTTTAATTTAGATGATAATCATACTTACAAACCTTGGACAGGAGGAAACATAAACATGTAATATAGTTGCTTAAAAAGCTAAAAGTTACTTTGAAAATGTCAGTTTATGGATTTCTATCAGTCCACAGAAAGGGAAAGTAGACATTCCAACCAACAGAAAATGTACCAGGGAATAATAATTTTTTTAAGAAGCTGTTCAGTGAAAAGGAAATAATCTGAAAGTAATAATGCCAAATGGAAATGTACAAGAGAATGAATAAATTGCTTTCCAAATTAGTCAGCCTTTTCAACCCAGTAAAACCATTAATAGTGGCTGTTTTCATTATAATTATCTTATTTTGCAATGTAAAATTATACTAAAAGGGGATTGAGATAGACTTCTCCTTACAGAGAAGATATGAACCATAATGACTTTCTTTTACAAAAAAACCCACAAAACAACCCACAATAATCACTTTTTAAAGTGTTGTAAGAAGCTAATGAGAACCTCTTCAGGATGAATTCTTTATTTGCTGGGGAACGTAGTTTGTGACTGGTTCTTTCTGAACTCACTCTTTTACCATACTGAAACTTTTTGGACATTGTGGATCAAAACATCTCCAATTCATTTTATTACCAGCTATTGAAATTTCAACTTTGACTTTTATTCTACTAATTTTGTCAGCACTAAGAAAAGAAATACCAGATACAATTTAGTTTGCTGTGTTATTTTCAAAATTACAAAATCCTCCCAAGTATTTTGAGTCACCAAAATATTAACTGATGATAAACATGTTAATATCAAGGGATAAACTTCTACAACCTAGCAACTCATCAAGCTTATGATGTGTTTTTCTGAAATATTTCTGAAGAAATTCTGAAACATTTTCTTCTAAGGGTTAGTATAGATGTTTTTTTCTGATAGATGAGATCATTTGAACTTGAGGACAAGTTGTAGCTGGTAAGTTCCTTACACATGGACTGAAAAACATGACAAAGATGTGCTGTGTGGTTGTTTGGGTTTTTTACCCTCTCCTCTAATGGATTTCTAATTTAGGGAACTTGATTAGTCCAGGTTAATATTGTGACAGGCTTCCAAAGAACTTAGAGGAATATCATAGTACTGGAAGTAGTAATTAGATTAAACTAAATGGGACACTCGTTCAGGTAACTTACAGGGTCAATCCGTTTCAGAATTAATAGGATCTGGTAATATAAAGGGACATAATTCACTATGAATAATAGGTTTGCTGGATATTTTCATGCTAAATAGTTAGTTGGTACCACAGAGAAAAAAAGGTATTTTTTTTCTGTAAAGATTTGTACCAATGCATTCTTCATTACAATGCTTCCTATACGTAAGATGGCCCCCATTTTAAAAATCAACATTTTATCCCTTCCATCTGTATTATATTGCATATGCTCTCACATTTTCTTTCACAAATATATACCTCTTATATTAATATACTCTAGTAGAGTAATAGACAATTAAACTATAAAACCACTAGAATCTTTTTAGAGACATAGACACAATTAAATTTCCTCCTATACTGGTAAATCTAGCTTAAAATTTCAGCAAGGTGTTGTTAAACTTGTATTATCTTTTCCTTTTAAATGTAGTTAGCTTCTGGTAGAAGTCATTCATTCAGTTATTAGGCCAGTGGTTTATTTGCTCAAACATTCTGGGAGTTATGTGACAAAAATTGCTAACAAAACTTTAAATTAACTTTTATGATGTCTCTGCTTTGAGCAGGATGTTGGACAAGATGCCATCTGGAGGGTCCCTACAGATAAAACATTATAATTCTATGATTTAAATTTCCAGGAAGGGAAATCAGAAAGTGAAGGGTGCGACCTCAGTCAGAAGAAATAAGCGTTGAAATGTTTTACTATGCCTTGGTAGATGAAAGAATGTGAAATAACAGAAAATTATATAGAATAGACTTGACAACTCCTATGGAAAAAAGAAAAAAAGAAGGAAGAAGAATGTTAAGGCATTGTAAAACACTATACAAAAGTAAAGAATTTGCTGTATTGCATCACATAAAGGACCATCTAGGTAGGTAAAGTGTATTTAGCTGCGTCCCTTTTCTAGAATCAGTGTCAGAAGAGCCCTAAACATAGCTGTTTAGGTGTATGTTATCATTTATTAATTAAATTACTTATCCTTAAACAGAAATTCACTGTATCTATTAATTTTTCTTTCTCTTCATCTGGAACATAAAAAGTAGGATCACTTTTTCTCTTGTAAATACCTTGATGTTAAATAAAAAAGAAGATCCTTTAGAAATTACTCCAAAACCCAGTTTTAAGTAAAACAGTATTATGCTGAGAATGTGGGATTCCTAAACTAAAACTCTCAGATACTAAATGCAGATTATATGTAGCCTCAAAGGGACCCCATAATTGACATTTGAAACTGAGGTCTATAGAGGAGAAGGAAAGAAACACAGTCAGCAGTAACATTTCTGGTACACCAGCTGGGGCCGAAGATAAACATTAAGCGCAGATGTGCAAGCCTGAGCTTCGGTGGAAAAACAGAGTAACTTGCTGTACTAAGATCTGTGCTTTTTTGATCTTCCTTGCAGTGATGCGTTGTAGGGCCAGAGCCGGTTGACTATCATCCACTGTCAGGGAGCAAGATTATCGCTTATGCCAGAGACCTTCAGGCCTCAGTTTGTACTGCCAGTAGCAGCCTGGAAGTGGCAGTTCTGAAGGTATAAAAATCACTGATATTGTCTAAAGGGAAAAAAACCAAAAAGCCCAGGAAGAGCTTGCAAATCTGCTGATATCAAGCTCATTTACGTAAGTTTACCTTAGTAGTACTATGCCTTAATTCTGTAGCAGGGAGCACTCAGAACATGAAATGAGGATCCTGCTTTGTAGGTTTTTCTTTTGGTGTCATTGTTTTCATTTTGTAGATAGAAATTATAGTTCAGGAGTAATGAGTCAGGCACAACGGTGGGCTTAGCTGCTTCTCTTGTATCTGAAGACACATTAATTGCATTCTCCATTCAGTTGTAGTTAGGATTGAATGGGGGAGAAAAAATCCTGTAGGCAGTTTTGGAGGCTGGGCACGTGTCAGTGGAGGAGAAACTACAGGTTAGCATTCCTGTAGTGCATGCCTAAGCAAAACTGAAATCACAATATCCTGGGTTCACTGATAGTTTTCATTTTGCAGAACAGCCTCAGATATCTTAATTATAGTAATCTCTTTGAAATTTTCTATTAAGACCCAGTGGGGACTTACGTACTATCTTTATTTGAGGTGTTTTAAATTGTTGGGTTTTGATCGAGGAAGGTAGTGAGAAAGGGGAATTTACTGAGCAGGCTTTTGCACATTCATTTTTCCAGGGTTAATTCTTGATGACTAGGTAACTAACAAACTTTTTAATCTTGAGAAAAAACTATTCCGTAGTTTCGGGTTTGAAATATTTTCCTGTCCCTTCTATTCTTTTTTGAGATGAAAGGAAGACAATCACTACTGGCATCTTGGTTTCAGAAGTAAGTGGATATTTTATTTTTGTTGTGTGCCTATATCAGTGTGTATTGTATGAGTATCTACTAGGAGGTGGTCAACATCACAGGATGACTCAATGCTTTCTAAACTTCATACAAAATTTGAGGTCGTTAACAGCATTTAAAAAAAAATACAGTGCAAAAATTTAGAAGAAAGTATAATTTTTAAGAATGGAATCTAAAACTTTATCTTGACTCATTTCAATTTTTATTCAGTGTACTATTGGACAACAGTTTAAAATAGAAGGATGAGTGATAAAAATTCTTAATACAATTCCATCTGCTATTGTAAAGCCTATGTTTGGTTCTACCCTCTCATCTGTACAAGGATAATTAATACGTGTTTCTAATCACTCATTCCTTCTGTTTCAAAAGAATAAGAAAGGTAGCACTTAAATAGGTGCTGAGCTGCATGAAAGAAGCATTTTTGGTGATTAGAAATGGTAGAGAAAAAAGAATCTAATGAAAAAAAATTAACATTAGCAAATTGACATTTTCAAGTGTCTGAATGACACAAAGAGCAAGTGCACCATTATACAAACTTGTTTTCTAGAACAGAAAATGGATTGAAGAAAATTGCTTAGAATGAATTGCTATCAAGTTGAGTTACAGGGGAAAATTAGAAGAGATTTTATAGAGCAGTCACTGAATGAGATAGTACATTAAGACTCCTGAGCAACCATTTATCTTAGGGTTAGTGTGATATAATAAGAGTAGGGTCATTTATTCATGTATTTACCTAAGGGTGGTAAACATAATTAAACAAATCTTTTCCTTGGGTTACCTTCTGAAGGCAACTTGCTAAATCCTGCAGGAAAACTGTCGGCAGAGAGGTTAGCTCTATACATCAGAAGCAGCGCTGTTCCCTCGGGATTCTTCTCCCAGCTGTAGTGTTAACTCCTCAAACCTGCTCTATGCCTACATCTTTTGCCAGAGTAGCTACCTCACTGAGCAACATGAGAAGAATTTCTCAGCTAACAATTGGCAAAAGATAAATATATTGCCAATAAAGTCTTTACTGTGGTGTAGCTTCTTATGTTTGGGGTTATGGTTAAACTACAAAGATAATTACTCATTATTTCTAGTAGGAGAATGAGTAACCATAGAGTGTGACTGCTACAAGATCAAGCTGAGGTTGCTGCACTGATGTAATGGTACATCGTGCACACTGGACTTCATTAATAGTGAGATTTAACTATTCTGCTATGTCTATTTTAAGTGCAGGAAAAAAAACCCCTTTTTAAAATTTACTTTTATCTTCAGTATTCCAAAAGATTATGTAATTAAAATATTCTCAACTGCTACACAGACCTGTAAGCTTTGTCAGTAACATTCCAAACCCAGAGGAAGTTAGAAGAAGAGGAAAAACCAAGCAGCTCTTTTGGCTAAATGACAAATGGACCCGGTTGCTGGCAGGTTCTTTTCCAGTTAATTAAGTACCTTTGTTTCATAAGATGAGAAGTTGGGAAGTAGAGTCCTAGTGCTGCAGCAAGTTCTCCATGTCCACCTGTATCAAAGATTAGTAAAATATGGCATTAGATACACAAAGTATAGGATTCTGTGTTTTATACTAAGGAACATTATGAACTGAAGTCTAGGAGCTGGGATATTCATTAGATGCATGTTTTGTAGCAGAAAATAAGGAGTTCCTTATTAGGGCATTCAGTGGTACATGAAGAAATAATTACAGAATCTGTCATTTGTTTTACCAGGACAAATGTTTGTTGTTTTAAAATATGTGTTCTGTAAAAGACATCCCACAATTAAATGCTCCCCCATTCAGGTTTGTGGATCAAAACCATGAAAAGGCTCGCCCCATGCAAGCAACAACAGTAGCTACCACATTGTGCACATTTATTTTCAGATGAAAACCACTGTTGTCTCTTTAGTTAATAATCTCTGCCAGTTTGGCCTGATTGATTTACTGCACGTCATTTACTGCTGCTGTCCAAATAATCTCTATTCATGCCAATAAAAGACAGTGTCAACAACTGTAATAATAGTGCACTTGTTTTTTCACCACTCCAAAAAGAAAAGACATCCTGAGTTCAGAAGGATCCTGAAAGAAATAGTGTTAATGAATGGCATTCCCAGCTGTATGCGCTATAGCAAGTGAAAAACTTCCCCAAGAGCATTGCATAACCGAGCACCGACGTCACTGTCTTCCCAAGCACACACCTTGCTTGGTCTTGTTGACATCAATGCAATTGCACAGCGTACAGGTTAGCACAGAATTGGCCCAAATACCTCTCATGAAGCCAAAAGGCTTTATCCCCATAGACCAACTGACGCTGAAGAAACACAAGATAATTTACATCTACTTCAGCTCTAGTTCATCTAACCCAATGGGAGTAAGTAGTTATGCAAACTTTGAAAAGGAAGAGCAAAGAGAAAATTATGTTCTGTAACTCCTCACTGATGTTTTTATGCTTCAGACTGGAATAGTAACTCTCTCCCTGAAATAATAATCACTTTCTGTGCCCTTCACAAGCGTGTTCCACATTTTCAGAGGAGATCAAATTTTCTTTCACACTTTCCTCAGCCCTGGACCTCCTGCAATGAGATCTGATTTGGCGTCAGCCTCCGGTAGGCTACCCACGCCATCTGCAGAAGAGGCTTTCTGCAGAGTGAATGAAACAGCTGTAAGAGTGTTTTTAGAGAGGGAAATGAATAATGTGGCAATAGAGGATTTGCAGCCATTGGAGACTTTCTTCAAGTATCAAGGCACTGACTTCACTCCCTATTGAACTGAGGCAACTTCGCTCATTACACAGACAGCTTTTTATACCAGAGGGTGTTGGGATCACTGGACTTTTCAACTACTGCCAGAGGCTTTATGCAAAGGCCACTATATTTCCACAGTTTTGTAAGATCTGCAAAGTATTATTGTTTAAAGCCTCCTTTACAACGGAGACCCTAATCAAGATTGGAACCATACTGAGTTGTATTATGTATTACATCATTTATCTTGAACACAAATATTATAAGAAACAGAGATGAGTATCTGTCAAAAGGATTATGGATGCAGGAATACTTTTCAATTAGAAGGAGATATATTTATCAAAAAATATAATTTCACTAGGAGCTTCCAAGCTTTTATTATGAAGAAGCAAAAAGTATTATCTTGGTGGCCAGTAAAACAAATACTGAATTGCAAATTTTTGATGAAATTTTTAACATTTCACAGAGATAAAAATCCGTGTTTCAGTTGCTCTGGAAGTGAAATAAAACATATAGATTGAGAGAAATTTGGATTTGCAGATCTTATGGCTGCAGCTTGGAAATCATTTCCATTTGGTAAATATTGGACCATTCCTCCTGAGTCCTGAAGATGGATAGCTAACTTCTTTTCATTGGTTTGTTTGTTGCTTTCATTCAGGAACAGTTTGTCCATAGGAACAGCTTTTATTTTTCAGTTATTTTCTCTTTTACTTCCCAGCATGTGTTTTTCTTTTTATTCTTTTCCTTTCTGAAAATAAAAATAAAATAAAACATTAAGATATTTTGTTTTCTGAAAACTAATGTGATGTTTTTGTCAAAGAACAAAATATGGCTGTGGAAATTACAAACCAGGCTATGTTTATGTTGTTATTCATTGCAGAACTTTGTAATTTTATAAATGTGGTTTAGATTTAAAGATTTATAGAAAGTGACTGAAGGAATCAATACAAGTGAAACAAAATTAGCTAAGAAAACTAAGTGAATAAAAACCCAATGTTTATTAATCTGTAACAATAATACTTGTCTTTACCATGAATATTTTTTGTTATATTTGGCTTCAGTGGAAATTATCATGCTAGTTATTCAGCTTTACAATTTGGTTGTAAACTTAGGAGTTAAATTACATTATCCATAGGTACATATAATACATGGTCATCATCGTGAATTCTGTTCTCAGAATTCTCAGGTGTTTTAGAAAACAAATAGAATCATAGAATTATAGAATGGTTTCGGCTGGAAGGCACCTTTAAAGATCATCTAGTCCAACCCCCCTGTCATGGGAGGGAACATCTTTCAGTAGATCAGATTGCTTCAAGCATCATCCAACCTAACTTTGAACACTTCCAGTGATGGAGCATCCCCAACTCCTCTGGGCAACCTGTTCCAGTGTTTCACCACCCTCATTGTAAAAAATTTCTTCCTCATGTCCAATCTAAATCTATCCTCTCATTTTACAACCATTTCCCCTGTCCTGTCACTACAGACCTTGGCAGAAAGTCTCTCTCTGTCTTTCTTATAAGACCCCTTTACGTATTGAAATGCCACAATAAGGTCACCTTGGAGTCTTCTCTTCTCCATGCTGAACATGCCCAACTCTCTCAGCTTGTCTTCATAAGAGATGTGTTCCAGCCCTCTGACCATTTTCATGACCCTCCTTTGGACCTGCTCTAACAGGCCCATGTCTTTCTTGTACTTGGAGTCCCAGAACAGGATGCAGTACTCCAGGCGTGGTCTAACAACAGGAGAATCACCTTGCTCAACCTGCTGGCCATGCTTCCTTTTATGCAGGCCAGGATACAGCTGACTTTCTTGTCTGCAAGTGCATATTGCTGGCTCATCCATCAGTATCCCCAACTACTTCTCCACAGGGTTGCTGTCAATCACTTCATCCCTCAGTCTGTATTATTGGGGATTGCCCCAACACAGGTGCAGGACCTTGTACTTGGCCTTGTTGAAATAGTGCAGCCCTTTGTAAATCTTCATTCATACCACTCACTTATATCATCCTTATCTTGTTTTGAATGCAGTGTTTTACAAATGGCTCCCAAATTTAAGCATATTATGTAGAGTTTCTTCAAGTAGAGTTGTACAACTCACTATAAGGAAACTGGAAATGCTAAGAAGCCTTCAGACTCCACTGCTATAATATACTGGGAAGTCCAGTAGCCTAAGTGTTGAAATTAAGGGTGACAGAAAGGACAAGAAACTTCATAGAATACCAGATTTGAAGCGACCTCAAGGACGATCTGGTCCAACCTTTCTGACAAGAGCACGGTCTAGACAAGATGGCCCAGCACCCTGTCCAGCTGAATCTTGAAAGTGTCCAATGCTGGGGAATCCACCACTTCCCTAGGGAGATTATTCCAATTGCTGATTGTTCCCATTGTGAAAAATTTTCCTCTTGTGTCCAATCGGAATCGCCCCAGGAGTAACTTGTACCCATTACCCTCATCTTTTCCATGTGACTCTTGTAAAAAGGGAGTCTCCATCTTCTTTGTAGCCACCCTTTAAATACAGGAACATGGTGATAAGGTCTCCCCTAAGCCTTCTCTTCTCAAGGCTGAACAAACCCAGTTCTCTGAGCCTTTCCTCACATGTCAGGCTTCCCAGTCCTTTGATCACCTTTGTCGCCCTCCTCTGGACCCTCTCCAGCCTGTCCACATCTTTTTTGTATAGTGGGGACCAAAAGTGAACACAATATTCCAGGTGTGGCCAGACAAGTGCTGAGTAGAGTGGGATGATGACTTCTTTATCTCTGCTGGTGATGCCCTTGTTGATGCAACCCAGCATCCCGTTGGCTTTCTTTGCTGCTGCAGCTCACTGGTCACTCATGTTGAGCTTGTTGTCCACCAGGACACCCAG
Source organism: Strix uralensis (assembly GCF_047716275.1). NCBI lineage: Eukaryota > Metazoa > Chordata > Aves > Strigiformes > Strigidae > Strix > Strix uralensis. Next base: position 47,546,198 of record NC_133975.1, on the reverse strand, counting down.
GTCCCTTTTCACAGAGTTGCCCTCCAGCCAGGTAGATCCCAGCCTGTGCTGCACTCCTGGATTATGTTTTCCCAGGTGCAAGACCTTACACTTGTCCTTGTTGAACTTCCCGAGGTTCTTGTTAACCCACTCTTCCAGCCTATCCAGGTCTTCCTGCAGGGTGGCTCTCCCTTCCCGGCTATCCACTTCACCACTCAGTTTGGTATCAGCAAACTTCATCAGGGTACACTTGATCCCATCAACCAGATCACTTATGAAGATATCAAACAATATTGAGCCCGATATCTATCCATGGGAAGCCCCACTTGTGACAGGTTGCCAGTTTGAAAAGGAGCTATTTACCACCACCCTCTGGGTGTGGCCTGTCAGCCAGTTCCCCACCCACTGCACAGACCACTTCTCTAGATCATAATGCATCACTTTCTCTAGGAGGAGGTTGTGGGGAACCTTATCAAAAGCCTTGGAGAAATCCAGGTAGACAATGTTGACTGCTTGCCCCACATCAACTGAGCAGGTTACTTTGTCATAACTCAGTTTTGTCGAGCACGATTTGCCCTTGGTGAATCTGTTCTGGCTTTTCCCAGTCATGTGCTTAAACTTCTTATCAAGAGATTTTTCCACCTAATTTATATCATAGCAGTGATTTTTTGTTGATGACTGGACTTTGTAAGACAAAACCCAAACATAATCCTTTGCATATAAAATACTATGATTATACCTTTCGTTGTGCATCGGAATAATGAATATTATTTTTCATTAATATAGGGGAGGTGAAACAAAATCTTGATGCTCTTACGTATTTACAGAATCACAGAATCATTCAGGTTGGAAAAGACCCTTGGGATCATCGAGTCCAACCATCAGCCCTACTCTACAAATTTCTCCCCTACACCATATCCCCCAACACCACATCCACATTTAGACAAAGTTGAAATTAGAATTCCTTCCAAAATGAAGAAATTATTTTTTTTCTTTCTGATCCAAAATCTCCCTCCATTTCCCCCCCTTCTTTGAATGACCTCTTTAAAATTCTCATCAGGCTTTCTTGTCCCTCTTGGTCTCAAGTTCAGTCACAGACACTTCCATTTAGGTGAGTTTCAGTCATTACCCGTTATCCTCTATTTGATACTCTCACTTTATATTAAGAGCAGATGACCTATACCCTTGGATTTATATGTTTGTATCATTATTAAAAGCAGCCATATAAAGCTATTCCAGCATGCATTATGTCACAAAGTTAATTTGGTATTACTCACTTTAACCAATGCAAAAATGGAGTTTCTTCTTTTCAGTTAATGGACTAGCTGCTACTTCCGCAGCCACTTGCAACCTTATTTGCATTGTTGTCTGTGTACAGCCCTGTTTCTCCTGTTATTGAAGGATGCTTTGAGTATTTTCTTTCCTCAGGATTTCCCCTCAGTTAGCTCATTATATTTTTGTCTCTGCAAAATCTGTTCATACCAAATGGATTTTGGGTGCATTTTAAGTCACAGGACTGAATATTATTTTTTCTCAGTCCTCTATGCTAGCTGAATTTATAAAAAAGAAAAAGATTTCAAGGATATAATGCTGAAACTTGACTTTTTCAACCTGTGAGTATTTTAATATTTCATATTTGAAAAATACTGCTATATCAGTATGAATACTAATATTACAAATAGTATTAGTTCTGATATGTATTTGTATACAAACCTTAGAAGCATTAAATTATAAATATCTCAAGATGACAAATAAAGTTAGTCGATGGACCAAACAAATGAAAGACCAAAGGCTACACATTAAAGTTTGAATAATTTAAATGAAAAGGCAGATATTTTTAGCAGTGAAGAAGAACAAACTTTAATAGGATTCTCCATTCCTTTTAGTCTTCAGATGAAGCCTTGATGTCTTTTCAAAGTTGTTTAGTCAAATCACAGATCTACTTGTCTTTTGACTGAGGCGGTTGAAGAAGAAATCCAGCACAGAGAGCAACCTCAGAAGACCATCTAGCTCACCACCTCCCACAAGATGTCTCTGTCCTACCTTGCAGGTGTTTCTAACACGCTAAAGACCTTCAGTAGTGGGCACTCTAGGGAAAAAGTCTTCCTATATTTCAGTAGTTTTCCTCTAGTATCTAATTTTGTGGAGTTGAAGGAAATTTATTTTCTTTTATCGATGACAGAAATCAGTCATTAGATGGTCTTCTAAAACTGTCTCGCTCCCCCTTGCTCTCCTCTCCTTTAAGCTGAGCAGCCCACATTGTTTTATTCTTTTCACAGGAGAATGAATTTGGTGCTCTTGAAGGGGGATAAAAAAACTCCAGGTTTTTATTTTTCACATTACATCTTCTGCACATTTGTAGAAATTCAGTCAAAGCCAGGAGACATGGCCTCTGGAAGGGGCTTAATGTTGCTGATGGTTGTTTGGCCTCCTTGCTTTGTGCACAGGTGCTATCAGCTTTCCTTTGTTCCACTTCATCGCTTTTGAGATCTGAGTTTAAAGTGTGGAGTCTTGGGGCTGCCACCTCTCACCAAAGCCTCCCTTCATGGTCCCTGGCACCCCACTGTCACCTCTGCATCAAGTTGCTGTGTACCAACCGCAGATCTGTCCATAGATCCAATAGCTACCATGGACCTGAGGCTGCTCTCTAAGCCTTAACAGTGAGAATTAGTGCAAGTGGAGAGCTATAAGCTTTTCACTGCAATACAAAAACCAGAAAAACCTCCTTTTTTGCTCAGTACCTTCTAATATGATCTACAGAACACTCTGTTAGTCCATTGGTTTTGACATATCAATTTCCTGCACGCAGCACTTAACTTCTCTCTGCTTTCTGTAACATCTGATTAGAGATGTTTCTGTTTTCAAGGCCTCTCAAGGTCTGTCCCTTTCCACTTCTAATCACTAATGCAGCGCTGACTCCCACCTCTGGCCAGCCTCCAATTCTGGTCTATATCCACTTGTTAATTTTCTCTTGGACAAAAGGTTTCTTTTTTTGTCTCCCACTCCATGTGCAGGGACAGACTGGTGCATGCAGTAAATAGGCGTGGAAGGCAAAGCAGTATGAAAAGTTACTGTCTTCAGTTCCCCTGTCAAAGCTCCTTGTGTGGAGAACTTGGCAGAGTAGACAGGGAACTGAGGCCAGTGGCTATTACAGAAGGACATATTTTTTTCTTGTTGGTTCCTCTTAGCAGTATCTCCCCATCTACTTCTTGTTTAATATTTGTAAAAATAGTTATAGAAAGGGTGTTTTTTTCTTTTAATTCTGTGTTTTCATAATGTCTTGCACATTGAAATCTTCATCTATAACTAGGGTCCCTAGTTATTACAGTGATGAAGATGCCTATGTTACAATAATAATCATATAGAAGTGAACATAAACTGTAACAGTCATCAAGTGGAATAACATCATCTGAATCTCTGAAGGGGAAATTTACAGGGGTTTTTTTTTTTTCAAATCAAGATGAAGAGTCTGCTTTCAAGACAGCTTACTCAGAGATCACACATGGCATAGATTCTAAACTGAAATATTTGGCTGCCATACTTTGGTAGGCTGTGAAATCTCGCTGTAGTCCTTAGCATTATTTTGGCTCAAACAGTCAAGAATATTATGAGACGGATCTTGCTTCCTACTATATAACAAGAGTGTGTGAAGACTTCTAAAATTTGATTAAAAATGTTAAGAATGTTATTAGTATTACATCAATTTTTAAAGTGATTGTCACTTATATTTTCTATATTCTCTATTACTCTGAAATTAGAGATACTTCTCATTAGCTCTGGTTACATATCTAATGCACACACTTTAAGAAGTATTCAACATTTTAATATCTTAGCCATATTTCCAATTTATGTGATGGAACAGCCTACTGCAATGTTTCAAACTCTTACAGCTCCTCTCTATAGTTGTTTTTTAGGTATGATTTTCACTGCAATTTGTATTTATTGCTTTTGTATTATGATTTTAGTTTGATGAGAGAAAATTGTGGAACTAGAGTTCGGCTGGTATTTGGGGCAGCAAGGTGGAAAAAAGAAAGTGATAGTTGGTTTGTTGGTTCTCGGTGTGTAGTGCCTGTCTTAAAAGGGACCTGTAAAAAGTAGAAACAAATGGAAATCACTGAGTTTCTCAGGAGACCTAATGGCATAAGACAACCTATAACCTTTCTTATAGATGACAATTTTGAACCTAACCATTTGTTAACCCTGTGTGATGGCCTCTGTACAAAAACATATGAACAATGTCATGCTGAAAATAAAGCAACGTAACAAAATCTATATGTAGAATTAGTAACAACTGTTATTTTTCTCATTTTTGTGTATAAGGTGTATCCTTTTCTCAGAAGTCCATTTTAAATGTACGTCTCTTCTGCTACACCTTTTTTTTTCATTTACAATGTTCAATTCAAACAACAAATATTGGTTATTGAAAGAAAGAAAGTTATTCATAGAAATACAGGCCTGTGAGGGATTTTTATTCATATTCACAATGAGCAGAGACACAGAAATTAATGACAACAATGGGAGATATTTTAAGGAATGTAAAAAACCTATCGATTCCAAAATTTTTGATGTTCTTCTGAAAACCTATTTTATATGAGTATTTCCTTCAGAGATAATTTGCACAAAACAACATCTCAACATTATACATGCTTTTCAGGAAATCTCATCCAAATGTGTTGTTTTAATGCACAATTATGTACCAGAAAATATTTTTTTTTGGCAAATTAATAGTAAAATTTCATAAAAGTCAGGGAGAAAGATTTAAATAAAACCTAATAAATAAAAGCCTAAAGGTTTAGTGAAAGGTATAAAAAGCTAAAATATATTTTCAGATACATAGTTTGATTTTTTACAAAGCAGTGAGAATAATTTGAAATTCTTTTCAGGCATATCTGACCTGTCTAGCACCAGAAAATAAAGTGAAATAAATAAATAAAATGAAAATAAATAAAATAATAAAAGAAAGTGAAAATAAAGTGAAAACCTGATGTTTATACTTACTTTTAGGATCCTTTACTTAAAAAAAAAAAAAAAAAGAAAAAAAAGTAATCTATAGAGTCCCCAAAACAGTGAGAAATTATTTCTTCACCCAGAGTGAAATTATGGACTGATATGTAGGGTTGTGGAGTTTTCATCTGATTAAATATGCCCTCTGTTTCATATTATCCCTTTTCTATTAAGAGTTTGAAAAAGAAAAATTAAAAGTATTAAAAGAAAAATTTAAAATTATATTATATCAAGATATATTTTAGGGAAAAATAATTATTGGTAAATTCCTTTATGACTCATCATTGAACAGCAAAGACACTTGCAAATTCCACAGAATCCTCCAGCTCAATTATAAGCTAGTTTAGTGTGTAAATCTTTGATGACCTCTGCCTTCAGCATAATATGCTTTTTTAACTACTACATTTTGCCCATATATTTAGAGAAAACTCCTTAAATGCTGCACACTAGCAATAATTCAACATCTTTTGTACTGTCCCTTGTCTATGCTTTGTTCCACAGGTGTCGTTGGTAAAGCAACACAGTCATTCATTCTTTGTGCCCTATAAATCATAGTCTTTCCTCATTACACTGGCCATAACATGCTGATCCTTTTGAGTTATGTTGTTTACGTGATGTTGACAGCAGGAACTTGCTTGAAATCAAGACACTTTTCTTTAAATAGCAACTAAACTTCAAAGGGAGCAAAGATGGTTACCCTATGGGCTTGCATTTGAAGCAGCAATATTTATGGTTGGTTTTCTTTTGATAAAAATACATTTTAGAATCATGGACGAGATTTTACATAGCCAACATATCTAAAAGTAACACCTAATGCTGTGAATGTGAATTTTTTAGAAATGAATGAGTGCTGGTCATGATCCATGAAATGCATAACATTCAGTGAGCTCGCCTTGGTGTTACACATGGGTGAGGGTTCTTTCAGAAGGGTAGTCATTGCATTACTCTAACATTACTCCATATTCCTGTCTAGCAAGCTAAATGTGTACAACATGGGAGTGATGCTGTGGAAGTAGACATCCATCACTGGTTAATAACATAATGTAAGCCATGTAAACTTATAGGCACAGTGTTATTTAGTGCCATAGCAGTTCTTCAGATACCATTCAATACAAAAGATGTGCTGAAGTTTCTAGCTATGAACTGCTGTAGTCTATACTTGTTTTGAAGGAAAGATCAGAAATTATGTGCTAATCTTCACTATTGTATTCCAGCTGCACTTCAGGTCTCTACCAAATCTCAGCAGAGTATTTTAGAGTCAAAGCTTTTAGCTCCCCCTCAACCCCTCCCTGTGGCTCATTGTCTATGTTAGCCACTTTACTGGCTGAAATGTGCTTCTAGTGAGAATTTAATATTCTGATAAGAATAGAAGAAGTTTCATTAAGGGGGAGTAGGTGAGACCTCTTAAATACTTCTTTAATACTGTGGAACCTTCTGAAGAAAACTTCTGGATATTTATCTCTGATTTAAACACTTAGACCCTTCCACTGTCCTCTCCAAATCTTTTTACATTTTTGGTTGGTATACCAGAGTCTACTGAGTTTGAAGTTCATACTGAGCAAGTAACTTTCATATCATCTACTATGATAAATGAATATCATGAAATACCAAGTAATCCAAGAATATTTATTTTTTCATTACTATCTGATGCACTTCTCAGTTTTTAATTTACCTTCCATAAGGGTGTATACAGTTTTTCTTTTTCCAAGTAGAAGAGGACAGATGTTTAATTCTTTGGGTTTTCTTTTTTTTTTTTTTTTCCAATCTGCTGTACCTTAATGGTTTAAATACAACCACGCAATCTGTCATATCAGTTCTCTTAAATTCCCCTTGTTTTTTCTAAACAAAATTTCTTCTTAGCTTAGCTTGTCCTCTAGCATCTTTTATCTTCTATATAAAATGGGCCTCAGAGTATCAAGCTACAAACTGGAATCTATGTAGATACAAGTAGGGAACCGAACCCGTATCACTCTGGACAGGGCGTGCATAAAACATGAAACATATACAGACCTCCAATATTCATGTTTATTTCTAAAAGAAGAGCTATGGCTGATTGTGTGAGGTAATATGGAAAAAAAACACCCAAATGTGGTTCCCATTTCACACAACATTTGGCTGTGGGGTAAATATCTATAATAATAATGTACAGTGCCCATAAAGCATGAGAATCAATCAACTTTAAGTTGATTATCAGATTTCACAAAGAGGACTAGTTATTTTGAAATTATAAACATTATTAAATGGTCAAGTACATGGTATCTGAATGTAAAGTTCTCCACTATCATGATGAATTCAAAGTTTAAAACCAGCAGTGCGTAATGAATGCACATTTATCATAAGGCTGTGTTATGGGGTTTGAATAGTCTCTTTTGAAGGGAACCTATAGATTTGCCAGTAATACTTCCTTTTAAACTAGGTTTCATTTTTAAAACAAAGCTCCAAAATAATAGGGTAAGAATCTTCTGTTACTCTACTCTCTGACACTATTTAAAAAAAAAAAAAAAGAAATATACACTGCATTATAATGCAGTACATTGACCCTCCCTAACACAAACCTACAAAAATTTATATATGTACATATTTATATATTTTGTCTTTCTTTCATATGGCCATAAACATGCACTGAACATCTGACAATGAAACAACTGTAAAAACTTTGGAGATTGAAACACAAAATCCTTTTGGTAATATCCTGATATCTAGCTAGTATCAAGCTTCTTATAGCAGACTTGCAGATTTTTGACTATGACTGTGTCTGCTTTCAGCTACAGCTTTCTGAATATAGTTTGAGATGAGATTATTTTCTCTTTTTTTCTTTTTTTCTTAGAGCAGTTCCAAATACATTCCAAGTTTGAGCACATAGTTCTTGATTTAATTAATGTTTCCTCTACAGCAGCTCACTTTTTTAACTCAATGTGACATGTTATTCAGTCAGAATAAAGTAGCTTTTTCATTTGCATGTATTCACCCAAGGCAGTCAAATACAGTTCACAGACAAGTACTGGGTGAGAAGTAAGAGTATTTTATAAATTTACGTAGAAGGAAAAGATAACTTTTTTATTAAATTGGTGACTGTAGCATATACTTATGTATGTAATCTAGCCTGCTTTTTATTCATGTAAGGATGCCATTCTTTAGGTTAATGCTTGAATTAAAGTGTAATAAATTCATGACACAAAATCAAATAATATCAAGCTATGACATGCTGATAGAATACCAAATTGTTATTAGTTCTTCAGGGTTATAAAAGAGCATCTCTAATCCATTAATGGAAAGGAAACGTAAAGAAGAAAAGTAAAAATGTTACATATTAAATGAGTAAAAACTATTCCTGTCTTTCTGTTTCAGCCAGGGCTATTCAGTCATGTCAGAACAACTTTTGCAGTCCAGTATCTTCACGTCATTGCTTTTCGCTACTGCAAAATGTTTTGCACACTATCTGAAGAAAGCACAAGATTTTGACAAAATGGAAGGATGTGGAGGGGAGCAAAGAGATTTGGTTTTTGCTTTGGTTCTCCCAAGAAGACATCAAAATCAACACTGAACTGAAAATCTTGGCCTTATCTGACAGTTTCATGGGAGCAGAGCTCATTGCTGAATGAGAAGACAAAAAAAACTGGTTTACATTAAGAAAAACTAACATTCTCATCCAGGAGCAGGATCATTTTGGTCTTGTGCTTCCTAATTGGTCATTCCCACAACCCACACCATGTCTTGCCCCAAGGTTTCCATCTGCATTTCTTTAATTAGAAGAGAGATTCATTTCTCAGTGTAAAAGAGGGATAAGAGATAAAGTGCTGAACTTGTGTATTTCCTTTGATGTCCAATGTGGGACATAAGTACTTTGGAAGGCCTGTTATGCATCTCATCCTAGCATAGCTAAAAGCAGTTCAAGTTAGAAATGTTTCTGAATCCATTTTCTCATCAAAATGGAATTTATACAATGGTTGCTCCTATTAATAGTAATGGATTCATGTAAGTCTCCAAAAGCCCTGATGTTCATACCAGTGTGGAAAGACACAGATCATTATCATCTGCTTTTTGCACTCAGTCAGTGTGCAGAGATGGTCACATGGTACTGAAAGTGCATTCAAATGTCTTAAATAGAGAAATCTTGTATGTATGGAAGAAGAAGCTTTTTGCATCACATTGTTTTACTTATGAAAGTTTGCCCTACAAAGAGCTACTTAAAATGTATATGAGCTATCACATACATTTTGAGACATTACGAGAGGCTATTTTTAGCTATTTATAATACTGCTATAAAATTCTGCTCCTACTTAGCTTCCAAAGAGATTTTTTTTTTCCTATTTATTCTATATTAGATGCTCAACCTAGAACAGGTATTTGGAGCACCACTTTCAGTTTGACTCTTCCAGTATTTAACAAGAACACAGAACACAGAATCATCTAGGTTGGAAAGGACCTTGAAGATCATCTAGTCCAACCGTTAACCTAGCACTGACAGTTCCCAACTACACCATATCCCCAAGCACTATGTCGACCCGACTCTTAAACACCTCCAGGGATGGGGACTCCACCACCTCCCTGGGCAGCCCATTCCAACGCCTAACTACCCGTTCTGTAAAGAAGTACTTCCTAATATCCAGTCTAAACCTTCCCTGGAGCAACTTGAGGCCATTACCTCTTGTCCTGTCACTTATCACTTGGTTAAAGAGACTCATCCCCATCTCTCTGCAACCTCCTTTCAGGTAGTTGTAGAGGGAGATGAGGTCTCCCCTCAGCCTCCTCTTCTCCAGACTAAACAACCCCAGTTCCCTCAGCCGCTCCTCGTACGACATGTGCTCCAGACCCTTCACCAGCTTCGTTGCCCTTCTCTGGACACGCCCGAGTAATTCAATGTCCTTTTTGTAGTGAGGGGCCCAAAACTGAACACAGTCATCAAGGTGCAGCCTCACCAGTGCCGAGTACAGGGGTAAGATCACTTCCCTGTCCCTGCTGGCCACGCTATTTCTGATACAAGCCAGGATACCAGTGGCCTTCTTGGCCACCTGGGCACACTGCTGGCTCATGTTCAGCCAGCTGTCAATCAACACCCCGAAGTCCCTCTCTGACTGGCAGCTCTCCAGCCACTCCTCCCCAAGCCTGTAGCGCTGCTGGGGGTTGTTGTGGCCCAAGTGCAGCACCCGGCATTTGGCCTTATTGAAACTCATACAGTTGGCCTTAGCCCATCGCTCCAGCCTGTCCAGATCTCTCTGCAGAGCCTCCCTACCCTCGAGCAGATCAACACTCCCACCCAACTTGGTGTCATCTGCAAACTACTGAGGGTGCACTCGATCCCCTCATCTAGATCATCAATAAAGATGTTAAACAGGAGTGGCCCCAAAACCGAGCCCTGGGGGACACCACTCATGACTGGCTGCCAACTGGATTTAACTCTGTTCACCACCACTCTTTGGGCCCGGCCATTTATTATACCTTATTATAGTTACTCTTGTTGCTGTTGAGGTTACTATTCTCCATGTCCGTTTTTGCATATTAATCCTAGGTCAGATTTTGCCTGGAACAAGGTTTTCTTATAACATAACCTTAGAGTGTCAGCTATGATTATATCTCCCTAATAATGATTCTGTGATTCTGTGATAATACTTTGTTGCCTCAGCTGAGAATTAAATCAAAGGTCTGCAAATAGTCTGTTGCGGAACTTGGTGTCCAGCATAGTGTTCTATGTCATATCTGTAGTTTAAACTGTTCATTCACCTGTGGTCCAAATAGCATATGCTAAGCCTTGAATGTTTTCATTTTTATTATACTAGTACTGTACTTTATTATACTAATACTACTCTTTTGATGAAAACATATAGAGCACATAAATAGTTGCTGACTGAACTGGGTAGACTGAATTCCAAATAGTTATCCCATTTTAAAGAAAGCTTAAGTAACCTACGTGAATCCTTCATCAGGTTTTGCATTTTGATCAAGAAAGCAGGTACAGTTTTCTGAAACACCTGTTTCTGATAAAATTAGGAAAGGGATTTGTGGATCATAATAGAATCAAATTTATATCAGCCTGAGTATGCAGTTCTCGATCACAGTGTCAGAGGAGGCAAGCTAAAAAACACAGATCAGGTTTCTTTGAAAATACATTTTTCTACTCAAAAAACAGAAAGCCATTAGTGAGTTTGGGTGTTTGCGTTGTCATGGACACATATATGGAGACCCGGATGCAGAGTCTAGAATCCTTATTTATATCAGAATCCACTTTGAACTTGGATTTATGGATCCTTTGAAGTCCAGGGGACCTTTATCAGTACAGACAAGGGCAGATTTAGCTACCTATTACAAATTACAATAGTCAAATGCTCTGCTTCGAGTGATATTAATCTCAATTTTTCCCTTGCCGACACTAGCCTTTGCAGGAAGCTCCAGTTTGGGCATTCACAGAGACAACCAATTCCCTCATCATATATTAATTACATCCTGTGTGCAAGGGCATCCTTGAAAAACATTTTATCCTCTGCTTATACTATGTGCTTAAAAAATTAATTGTGTCTTAGGAAAATTTATATACAGATCATGTAGGCTTATGTGATGGGTGATTCAAACCTTCTATATTCCTCACAAAGGTAGAATGCATAGTTTGAATTCTACCCTGCTTTATTTTTTTCTCTTACTCTGCCAAGTATTGCCATTATTGTGTTCCTTTTATTTGTATTAGTATGTAAATTATGGTGCAGTAAGCAGATTATATTTATTACAAATGAAATTATATGATATTTATCATCCAGAACAAGCTTTGGACAAAACTGTTGGGGTTTTAGTGATGACTACTACGTGCTGTTTATATACTCTGCTTAAGTTTGGTTGGTTGTTTTTTTTTTTTTTTGCTTTACTATCCTGGAAATTAGTATTCCTGTATTTTTTGAAAAATCTGTTCCTGTTCTGTCTTCCACTAAAAGAGAAAGGTTTTGCACAAAATCTTTATCTATGAGTTCACATATTTATTACTATAATACAAACAGCATCTTGTCTTAACAGTTACATATTTCTTATTTTATGATACCCACCAGCATGCTGGCATCATGAGAAGAGACAAATATATATATAATGCTCTTGTTTCAAAACTCAGAGCTTCTGTATTAGCTCCTTCCATGGGCCAAACCAAGGTATCTTTAGTAGTCAAGAGTGCTCTGATCTGTGAAAAGTGACCCTTGGAATGTGTATAATAACTTTGATATAAAAAATTGGTTTTGTAGTAACTAGAAATAAAACATAGTCAAATACATAACCATCAATAATACTAACACTTCTGAAGTTAAGTCTTGGGTACTTTTTCCAGCTAAACCTTTTACTGATGCACATATTACCCTTAGTGAAATCACCTTTCTAATGGGATGTAAGACACATCTAAGGGGCTTGTACTCAGTCTGTTTTCTGTGTCTGCAGAACTTGTAGGAATAAATATGGAGAAGCCCAAAGCCCCCTCATTTTCCAGTTCCTTTCAGCCCCTTTTTCCATTGCACATTATTCCATTGCATTGTGAGCAAGCATCCAGGAGTTGGCTGGATGAGCTGGTGGACAGTTTCTCATTTACATTGATACCTCTGTCAGAAAGGTGAATGGCAGTTGGTTTTGTACCCTTCATCAAAAACATGTCAGAAATGTGCACAGGGTTCAGTCCAGACATTATCCATTAAGCTGAAGCATGAATCAAAACACATGCACAGAGTCAAGACATTTTCACTGCCTTCACTGTCTTCTAGCTGCACTTTCCAGAGCTGCAGTCTGAGTCATCTCTGCTTGCAAGAAACAAGTTGTGGCTGCTGTCACTTAGACAGAAACTGCCAGTCTGAGACTCATCTGGACCTCTATGTGTTACCAATACTTCAAAAAATAAAGGACTGTATACCTACCTCATTCTTCAGCTCATGTGAATAAAAACCTTTCCCCTCCAAGTTATTATGTTAGGTTCAAATATTATTCAAAGTAATGACTTAACCTTCCCTTTGATAAGCTTCACAGATGGAGTCTTTCATCCTTCATCCATAAATAAATATGTTTACGGTGGATAAAGTGTGGTTTTTTTCACTGTCTGTAAGTGCCTTGGGGAATGTATTTGATAATAGGAGGCTTCTCACTACAGCAGACAAAGGCAGAAGAAAATCCACTAGCTGGAAGTTGAAGCTAGATCAATTCAAGCTAGAAATCAAGTGGGGAGTTTTGACGATGATGGTAATTACCTTTGGAATCACCTACGAAATAGTGCAGCAGGTTCTACAAAGCTGTTAATACTTCAAGTCAAAACTGGGTTCTTGTTGTTATTAAGTTTCAATTAAATAGGAATTTAAAGAGAAAGTTAAAGAAAGGTGTAAGGCCTGTTGTTATGCAGGAGATGTAACAATTCCTTCTGGCTTCAGAACTTCTGAAATATATACTGTAAAACATGGCTTATTTATCAAATCTATTCATGCAGCAGTATTTGCTCTTTTTTTGCTGTTACTCTTCTGTGATTTCAGAAAATTCATAGGAAACAGTCTAATACCATTTTAGTCACAATGCAATTTCCCTCCTGGTGGAAGAAAACTTCTTTCTTCTCTGAAACAGAACTAAAAACATAAAGGAAAGGAAAACATTCTCTTGCAGTTATATTTATCTTCTTTCTTTGTACTGTTAACAAGTTAACAAAGCTTCAAGCCACTCTATGACTGAAGGCAGATGACAAAATTCAGCTCTCATTTTACACCAAGACAAACCCAGAGCTACCACTTCAGAATCCGTAGATTTTCTTTAGATTTTGTACCAAAGAAACTAAAGGCAAGATTTATACCATCATAAATTAGAAGTCTTCAGGAATTATTTTACACATGTTCTCATTTCCCAGAATCTTCTCCCTCCCAAACTTCCCAAAGAAGTCATCCATAGATTTACAGAATCATGAAATTATTTTGTGTCATGCAGATGCTTTTGTCTTATACCACACTGCCAGGTAACTCTAAATGTCAAAAGGAACCCATCTCTTTGCAGTGTCACTTACAGCTCTCATCATAATTTCTTTTGTTCTTCTGCTGGCATTTATTTCTTTATGAAGAACTGTCAACAGTTCTGGAAGAACTGTTCCACAGACTTCAAAAACCTGCTACATTTGAGTTTCCTACATTACACACAGCTGAAATGATGGTGGATTTCCAGATGGTCAATTTTGCAATGACTTCTGTGCCCAGATCTATCCATTCTGAAAGTCCAAAACACCAAGAAGTAAAACTGCAAGGAGCAATAAATATAATGCACAGGTCAGTAGTCTTGTGCACCTTGGGACCTTTGAAAGCTGTACTGTATCCTCTGATTAATTTATGTAACTCTTCCCACTCTTTAATCAAGTGTTCTAATTGAGGATATGGATATTAGTTTCTGCAAATCAATATCAATTTCTACAAAATTTTCTTTGTCAGTCTTCCTTTGTTTATTTATCCCATAGCTCATGTCTGATTACCACAGGTACAATTCCAATTATGTTGTAAATTGATGTATGATATTTATCTCTCAATAGCCATATACAAATCATAGTACACGCTGCAGTATAGTGTAGTATTTCAATTTGAAGACAGCTACTTCTGAATCCTCTTTTTCCTTAACCTTCATGACTGACTGACATCAAGGGTGCTGAAGATCAGGCTACAGCAGTTACAGTGTATACTTCAACACAGCTATTAATCCAACTTTCTGCTGGACATATGTGCATTGTATACAATTCACTGCATTTGTGATACTTGGATAATTGGACTTCTAAAATTACTCTTTCTTTTTTCTTTGGTATGTTCTTTGAAAAATTTAAATATCACCATAAAATTTCCGATTTTTCTGCTTTTCATTTACCCCTTTGAAGAGTTTTTGCACTCTTTCCTGTGTGATCAATTCACCATCATTCATGAAAAGAGATTGAATACTCCATCTTCTGACAGCAGACCTCCATTTGTGGCTCTTAGGATTTCTTCAGACATCTGAAGTGGGTTTGGTCATGCAAACTTCTCTGACACGAATCCTCAGACACATCTGTTTCATTGTTCCTTTATGATGAAAGAGATTTGCAGTAAAATCCCTGAAAGAAGAATGGTTTGAAAAACACAGTATCAATATTCCACCTTTATTAAGGTTTACCAAATACTCAAACTTCTCTTTGGACTTCTACCTGGCAGAAAAATAGCATCACATCAGAAACCTAGGATAGGAGCTACTTAAAATTAAATGAGGGGGAAAAAAAATAAAGCAACTGAGACCAGATTTATATAAAAAGCTTGACATATGATAAAGACACTGCTCTGAGGATTAAAGAAGATGTAGGTGTTGTGTGGGAATAGAAAACTTTTATTTTAAAATTGACACTGTAGTGAACTATGAAGTCTGAGGTTTTTTTTCAGATAAGCTCTTAAATTTCATCAGACCTTTAAAAATCTTGAGTCATCTGATAAATATATAGCAATCTTTTTTTTGTTGTACAGTTGCTGAAAGAGAAATCAGAAGGCATTGATGCTTTTATGCTTACAATAATGTGTATTACTGAGAACATACTGCTATTATTTTATTAATTACTGCTTATTTTTCAGATAAACCCCATGCAAAGTTACAGCTATGTGCAAATCTCAGTGACTGTATTGCATTGCCTTTGTGAAAATAGAATTTATCAAATTTTACTTTTGATTTTCATAAGCTTCAACAGCATATTTGGATTGGTTACAACCATATTCTTCTATCACTATCCAGATGAAGGAAGTATAAAACAGAATTTACCAATACTGTAACTAATTATTTCTAATTATAATATAATTACTGCTATTAGGCAGTGTTAACTTAATCAAATTAGCATGTTATGTATAGATTGATAAAAGGCTATTATTGTATATGAAGCTTGAAGTCACATGTGGAGAACAAATAATAGATAAATGATCCAGGTTATAAATTTCATAATGAATTTACCATTTCATCATTAACATTTCCAGGTTTGGATTCAGATATTTTTCAATATAGTTTGAAGATTAATAATTATCTGATTGTTGCTAACCAAAACTTTTATGGATAACATAAGCATTTAATTTTCTAGTAACCTGTCAGTTATAGGACATTTAAAATGTGTCCATGGGAGATCTGTTTTCCTACAGAGAGGGATTAGAGGGAAAATAGGACAGTTTAGTGTTGAGGATATGAAAATGATTGGAGTTTTAACCATCATGGCAGTGTGGCCATTCAGTGATCTGGAGTGTAGTCTGGTTGTACCCCAAGTGAAAGCATCCATGGACCCAAACATATCCCGTCTTAACATTTTCTGATTTGATAATTAATTGATGTCTCCAGACACTGGAAGATGTGGGGTGCCTTGACGCAGCACTGGATTTTTACAATTTGGAAATTAAATGGGCAGCACATCTTCCTTGGCACTGGTTCACAGGATAGTCACAATAGATGCATTACATGTATAAGATACCCATCCACCCAGGTTAAAGGAAGAAAAAATTCTAGAAAGGTCATCTTAGCTCTATCTTTTCACTTTTCTCATAGCATCAAAAATAGGGAACCAAAGGAAGGTGTTGCCTTCTTTCTCCTGCAGAACAGGTGTAGACAGCTTAGTCAGTGGCCTCTCCTCAGCAATAAATATTACATACAAGTCTGAGGACATTAGGTTTGAGAAAGGTGCTTGGCAAGACAAAATATCTCAGAATTCTTAATAACACCGGCCCTATCAGAGCAGGGATGGCTGAGTGTTCTCAGCTTTGGGTCATATCCTGAGTCCTGCACCCACACAATGAAAATTATTTGTCTAAGAATGGATAATTATAAATACAAGTTGTGACCTACCTCTCGGTCCAGCTTTTACAGTTCTATGTCATTCTTTTACTTGCATGCCTAAATCAATTTTCACTGCATGTTTTATAGATGCTTTAATCCACATATTGGTATAGAGGACATCAGAATTGGAAAAAACATACATCTGTTGAATAAAATGCTTCCTGTCTATGCTCCACCTTTCCAGACATTTTTCATTTATCTCCAGGAAAAACATAGCAACCACCACAGGTGCTTATTAAAAAAAAGGTGATGGTTCATGAAAATGCTCCTATTGCTCATTCTCTTCTCATGAGGGCAAGTGCAAAACTCTTTGAAATATTCGTCAATTAGTGGTTCAATAGGAGAAAGCACTGAGGTTAAAATGTGTAGCAAAATCAAACTACAAGGCCTAAGACTAGAAAGATTTGTGTAAAACCAACACAGTTTAGTTGGTTTTTGTTGATGTTGGATCATTTTATTTTATAACATACTTTACTGGATATATGATACTTGTAAATCTTTGGAGCAATGCTATTTTTCATTTTCTGTTTATTTCTCCTTCATAAATCTGTGTGGTTTTTGTAGCTTGTCTTTGTCACACAGCAGAATTTTAATTTCCAAATGCAATTCCACTGACGCATAAGTAATATTCATATCTTTTATACCTTAGTGACTGCAATGAATGGAGAGTATTTTACAGAATGGTTTATATGAAAGTAAATGTAGTGTTTGAATGTCGTAGTTAGCTGATAGGTGATATTCTTGTATCTGCTGAAACAGTTCATTTGCCAGAAGCATAGGGGGTGGATTATAATAGCAAATCCAATGTCTGCTAAAACTTGGTCAAAACCTGAGAGATCTACACTTTCTGAGGGCTATTCTTCTTTACCAGGTACTGAAGTATTAGTGACATGTTTGCAAATCCTCTGCATCCTCTTCCTGATAAAGCAACAGCTAGAATAAAAAATGGATCCTAGCTTCACAGATGCATTTTTAAATGTGTAAATCATGGGTTATTGCCTTCTGTATTAATGAATATCATTAATAAGTCTTTCAACAAGCAATATAATATTTCCCTTCTTCCTTTTACTCCCTAACACTTTAGCCACTACTCTACTTAATCAGGAACGTAGGTTATCAAGAAGCTTTCACTACCCTTCAGTGAATAGTTAAATCTCTGAAAAGCATATGCAAAATAGTACTTATCACTCTATCTTTATTACTTACAACTGTTCTGTTTGCAGGATATATATAAGCAAGCATTCTGACTAGGGCTGGGTACACATCTTCCATAAAACTAACTATGATATAATCTAATGGGAGCAGAATGTGGATGCCCTGGCAGGTAAACATCAGCAAATACTGTGGTGCCACTTTCTTAGGGGTTGGGCTCCTCGTTTGCCCTTCACTAGCTTGCCAGTACTCCGGGCAGCAATTTTTCTGTTTGGAGTACATTTAAAAATTCAGGGTGCTTTGGAGAGAAAATAAATACTGTTAGCACTGTCTCCATTCATTTCAGGTGACATTGTAGAAGTGATTACTATTTTCAGAAGAAACAGTATTAAAGTAATTAATTAAAGTAATTATTAAAGTAATATTTTAAAAGTACAGTAAAATGCAACATAATCTAAGCAAATTTTACAAGTGTTTTCCCTTGCAGTCAAAAAACAAAAAGTGGATTAATTAAGATAAAACATTTATTCCTTGCTTAACAAGGCTATACAGAGACAACTGTAGTTAGCTTGCCTTAAAAGCGTATGTGTTTGCAAGCATCCTAACTGCACAACAAGTTACTTGATGCCCTAGAAGTTAGTGAGTAATTGTTTCTCAAACAGCAAAACAATCCATTTCATGCTACAATACTGCCTGGAGTGATCCTATCTGCTACCTAGTAGCACTGAGTTGACTAATTGTGACAATCTGGGGATGCTGAAGTCATGTGTAGCCTCTTCTTTACCTTGCCAATGGGGGAGCAACTTCATTCTCCATGGCTCACCACCTGGCAATGCCAGTTCTCAAAGAGCCACTTTCAGGCTGTGTGCCCCAGTTAATGACTTCCAGGTTTGTGTTATTGAGAGACTACGTGCAGGCATTGTTTTTTAGTATTTACTATCTGTAGAGGAATAAACAGAAGATTTTGTTTTCAGCTTCAATTTCACTCTTAGTACCAGGCAAACCTAAAAGTGAAATGTACTAATTCCTGAATATTTGTTCCATGGGCTTTTGACTCTAACCACTGGTCATCTTCAGCTCATTTTTTCTGAGCTGATGTTGCCTTATTTGCCATCATCAACCTTCATTTGAGACAGAAACCTATGTTCCCTGCCTCAAGATAGCAGGCATACACATATATTCATTATTGGTGGTTTTAATATTAATAACATAAAATAATATAAATAATATAATTCAGAATCACAGAATCACTCAGGTTGGAAATGACCCTTGGGATCATCGAGTCCAACCATCAGCCCTACTCTACAAAGTTCTCCCCTACACCATATCCCCCAACATCTCATCCAAATGACCCTTAAACACATCCAGGGATGGTGACTCCACCACCTCCCTGGGCAGCCTATTCCACTGTCTGACCACTCTTTCTGTGAAAATTTTTTTCCTAATGTCCAGTCTGAACCTCCCCTGTTGCAGTTTAAAGCCATTCCCTCTTGTTCTATCGCTAATTACCTGTGAGAAGAGACCAGCACCAACCTCTCTAAAATGTCCTTTCAGGTAGTTATAGAGAGTGATGAGATCTCCCCTCAGCCTTCTCTTCCTCAAACTGAACAGTCCCAGCTCCCTCAATCTCTCATCACAGGATTTGTTCTCCAGGCCCTTCACCAGCTTCGTTGCCCTCCTCTGCACTCGCTCCAGCACCTCGATATCTCTCTCGTATTGAGGTGCCCAAAACTGGACACAATACTCAAGGTGTGGCCTCACCAGTGCAGAGTACAGGGGGACTATCACCTCCCTAATTCTGCTGGTCACACTATTCCTAATACAAGCCAGGATGCCATTGGCTTTCTTGGCCACCAGGGCACACTGCTGGCTCATGTTCAGCTGCTTGTCAATTAGAACCCCCAGATCCTTCTCTTCCACACAGCTCTCCAGCCACACCTCCCCAAGCCTGTAGCGATGCATGGGGCTGTTGTGGCCCAAGTGCAGGACCTGGCACTTGGCCTTGTTGAAGCTCATCCCGTTAATGTTGGCCCACCGATCCAATCTGTCCAGGTCTCTCTGTAGTGCCTCCCTATCCTCATGCAGATCGACACTCCCGCTTAACTTGGTGTCATCTGTGAATTTACTGATGATACACTCTATGTCCTTATCAAGATCATCAATAAAGATGTTGAACAGAAATGGTCCCAACACCGAGCCCTGAGGAACACCACTTGTGACTGGCCACCAGCTGGATTTAGCTCCACTGACCACCACCCTCTGGGACCTTCCATCCAGCCAGTGCTTGATCCAGCAGACCATACACTCATCCAGGCCATGAGCAGACAGTTAAGAAATATAATAATAAAAGAAATATAAATATGACTATATTATACTAAAATCCTTTTATATTATTTGCAGAGAAAAAATAATTTACAAGAACTGAAAAGAGACATTGGGTCACTGATTCAGGAGTCTATTCAAGTTTCCCTGAAGGCCATGGACTTTGCACATCACTGAAAATAGTTAGGTTTATATATAGGTTTATATATTTGTTGTGTAAATTGTGATGGATACATTATTTTCACAAAACAAGTAATCATAATAATAACATTTTCTTGTCCAAACTTTTCCTATCTCACAGTATTTAGTACCATTCAGCCACAAGAGGTGCTCACCTGTTTTTCTTAGGCATCTTTTAAATTTTTCAGTGTAAGATTTCCTTTACTTTGGAAAGGCAGAGCCACTCTGCCAGACTTACAATGATGCATGCCATCTCTGCAGTACACTTTCTTCTTCTACTGCATTTCCCAGGTGCCATCCTTCCACAGGTTACTCGTGCCTGGCTCACCCTGACTGTTCTGACTGAAATTCTCCATGAGCTCTTTCCCTGAGCATTCAATATGAATACTCGTTGGCATATGTCTCTGAATGTGACAAGACTTTTCATCCAGTGCTTATTTTATCCCAGAAGTTCTTCAGAACATTTAATTCCTTCTCCTGCAAATGTTTTCTTCTAAATTCAATGCCCCTATAAAGCTCCCTCCGATTTCTATTGCACTGGAAATTTTGTTCATTCTTTGAGCTATAGACAGTCTCCTAATGATTGTTGCTATGTATTTTTGTTGTGGTTTTTTTGGCCCATTTTACTTTTCTCTCTTTTCTTTTTTAAATCCAAACTGCATCATAATAGAGCTAACAACTTAATTTCTCTGTGTTCAGTCTTGGTAACATATAAAACTGAAATAACAAACAGACATTGACTTCTGTCAATGTGCATAATAAAACTTATCATCCAGAGAGATTGAATATGGAACAAGACAAAACTGGTATTCAATGAAACATGAAGCCATCGTTACAGACACCATTATAGCCCTATATTAAGAAAAATTACTGTAAATTAACATTTTAAAGAGATGGAATTAGAGGCCTAGGAAAAGCTATTCATGTTTTATCAGGAAGCAAAGCTTTCAGATACTGTATGACTGAGACATCCTAAAAATACTGTGCTTTTTTTCCTCTAGTCAACTGGAGCCAGTCACAACATGCTGATATTGATCTTGTCCTGTTTGTTACCCCTAGGAAGGTTGTTTGAGGTAAAAACAGGATCAGGCGTGATTTAAAACATCTCTGTTTCTCTCAAACACTGAAGACAGAAGTCCAGGACATGGCTATTTAACCTTTTCTTTGGTACCAATCCCATGCTCCAGTGGGCTCAAACCATTGCACCTCCAACTTGCATCAGATTAAAACTATTTAAGCTTTTTGCCTCTATTGGAGGGATGTTTCATACTTTAGTGTTTAATAAAATTTTTACTTTTTAAACAGCCAATTTTAAACTGAATATTGTTGCATTTTTATTAGGACAATGATATGTTGCTGGGCCTGAAGAAAAAAACATGCACAGGCATGATTGTTAATAAGTCTGACAGCTCCAAATTCTAAACAAAAAAACCTTCTCCTATTCTGGGATGTTGTGATATAGCAGTTATTTATAATACTATGATGAAGGTGACAGAGGTTGCAAGATCATGTCTGTTTATTTACAACTAAGAAGCTTAAAAACAAACATTGTTTATGGTGATGCACAAGCATGGTTATCTAATTTTCTCTCTCATCAGTAGTGCTTGCTCTCTAACATTCTTTCTGAAGATCCTTTTGCTAGAAGCTGACCTAAGCAAATGAACATGTAGTTGTGTAAGCTATTTCTGTCTTTTCCCTAATTTGTAGAGTTCTTTTGCCCATAAAAAAACCCAAACCAAAACAAAACAAACTACTTTCAAGCATATTTCCTCAGCCATTTTCATTCAGCTTGAGGTTTCTGGAACCTTTCACACTGTCTGAAGGTACAAGTACTGTTGTAAAGTACTCTTCTGGGATTTGAATATGAAAGCACCAATGAAAACTTAAGATATTGTCGTATGTAGCTGGATGCACACACAGCAATGTTCCTTTCTAGTACCTTATGACAACTATTTGTCATTTGTACTAGCCTCTAACTTATTTCCAAATTCAGAAGAAAAAAAGAAACAACTTCCAAAAATTGCTCCAAAAATTCTCAATAGTGTAGGAAACTCATGGCTAAAATGGTGTTTTTCATGAAAGCCACATGACTCTGGTTTTAGCTATTTCCTTATGCTTTAGCTTGTCAGAGTCAGTTTTGATATGAATTAACAAGCTCCAAATTTAAACTCAATGCAGCGCTTACTAAAAGCCATAAATTGAGAATTTATTCCAAAACTAGGTCTGAGAGTCAGATTTTGAGCTTTAAGGCATGCCTCAAGGCTCTATGCAAGGGCTTTTGCTCAAATATGAGAAATTAAAGGGATTGATTTTTACCTTCTTTCTGTAAAAATCTTATCAGCCATTTAAATTAATACTTTGTGAATTTATTAAATTCCCTTTTAATTTATCACACACATTTCACATGCACATTTCACATGCAAAATAAACATACATGTTTATTGATGTCAAAGGCTCTTTTGACTAAATTCAGGTTGAGTCTTAGCAAGAAAAGAGATTTGGGCTTAGTTCATTTTATGTCTAAGTTATGGGGATGGGACCTAAAACCCCTGATCCTCGTCTCACAGAACACATGTTATTGTACAGACTTCACAGAATCACAGAATCATCAAGGTTGGAAAAGACCTTGAAGATCATCTAGTCCAACCATTAACCTAACACCAACCGTTCTCAACTACACCATATCCCTCAGCGCTATGTCGACCCGACTCTTAAACACCTCCAGGCATGGGGACTCCACCACCTCCCTGGACAGCCCATTCCAACACCTAACAACCCGTTCTGTAAAGAAATACTTCCTAATATCCAGTCTAAACCTTCCCTGGAGCAACTTGAGGCCATTCCCTCTTGTCCTGTCGCTTGTTACTTGGTTAAAGAGACTCATCCCCAGCTCTGTGCAACCTCCTTTCAGGTAGTTGTAGAGGGAGATGAGGTCTCCCCTTAGCCTCCTCTTCTCCAGACTAAACAACCCCAGTTCCCTCAGCCGCTCCTCGTACGACATGTGCTCCAGACCCTTCACCAGCTTCATTGCCCTTCTCTGGACACGCACGAGTAATTCAATGTCCTTTTTGTAGTGAGGGGCCCAAAACTGCACACAGCAATCGAGGTGCGGCATCACCAGTGCAGAGTACGGGGTAAGATCACTTCCCTGTCCCTGCTGGCCACGCTATTTCTGATACAAGCCAGGATACCATTGGCCTTCTTGGCCACCTGGGCACACTGCTGGCTCATGTTCAGCCAGCTGTCAATCAACACCCCGAAGTCCCTCTCTGACTGGGAGCTTTCCAGTCACTCCTACCCAAGCCTGTAGCGCTTCTGGGGGTTAATTTATTGTAATTTCTCACCCAGGCTGAATTGAGTGGTTTTTGGCAATGTGAAAAACATAGACCTTGATATTTGATACCTGATTGATTACACAGTATTAAGATCTTAAGCCAGGTTTCCAGAGGACTGCGAAACAAAGACTTGTAGACAGTCTACATTCAAAAAACTGAGAGGCCAGGCTGCCTGCAATATATATATTCAGCTGTGTTGAGAGTATACTGTGGGGAGAGCCAGCTGAAAACAGAGGAGTGGCCATCAAATCTGCAAGTTGTTCAGGTCTCCCATAATCTCAGATATGTTTAGCACAGAATTTGTATTTTAGTGACACCTTCCCAACAGAAAGATAGGAAATCTGAGAGTGAAGCCTGTGAGGAAGCTTAATCCAAGTTTGGGAAAATATTATTGCTTGTTGTTGCTTTATGTGGCAAGCGAATGTTATAGGAAAAAAAGAATTTAATATGTCCTTATCCTAGGTATTCATCTGTTGAGTCTGGAAGCTGACTGTGATCTAAACTTTATTTATAATATTATTGACCTGGAAGAGAGGTGATGAACACCATAACCTAAAGCATTTTTGATGAAAATATAGTCTCAAAACTATATGACTTTACAAAAAGTTTCTATTGAAATAGTAACTGAAATCATCTTAAAGAAGGAGATGCATGTGAAAGAATACAGGGGTAAAACATATTTCAAGGGAAATAAAACAGATTAAATGACAAATGCAAGAAGAGTTTAAATAAGGGGAAAGTAATAAGTTGGCAATTTTCCAAACCTGAAGAATACCAGTAATGTTTCATCCTTTAGAAATGATAACCAGTCAGCTATTCTACTAAAAAAATACTAATGTGCAAAGAGGAGGCAATCCTTTCAGAATTTATCTAATGAGGCAATTTACATTTGTACAATGAGACAAAATGTCCACTGAGGTCAAAAGTATAAATACTATGTTTGTTCCTTATCACAAGTGAATTAATCTGTTTAATACTAAAACTTATTGCATAGGTTTCTCTCAAACACAGGCTAATACCAAAAAGGTTTGGATCTGCTGACAACTTGCATTTGCATTTTAGTAGAGGTAATATGCTTTTATTTATTTATTTATTTATTTATTTATTTATTTAAACTCTAAATTACCTGCTTTCTCTAACATAGCAAAATGTCATGTGCAAATCTGATACAGATTAAAATTCAGTAAACATGGTATAGGTTTTCCTTCTAAAGACAAAATTAAAAAAGCAAGTTAAGGAAAAAGTCAGGGAAACAAAAAGGTTCATAAATCATAGGTTTCAGTAAGGAAGGTTTATGTATAAATACTACATGTGCTTTTATACCTGCCTCATTTAATATATAAAGATATTTTTTCCATAGAGGTAAAAATGAGCAAAGATATCCTCGGAGGAAGATAAGCAAAATAAATTGTTCAGGAAGTTTTTCCATCTTGCTTATTTGGCTTGGGGTTTTTGAAAGCTGCTCTGTTAGAGGAAATTCTTTCCACTCAGTTTGCTCTGCAAGGATGCTTTAGTGGAGATGAAGTGGCCCTTGCTGAGGGATAGGCCCTTCGAGGACCCTTTAGCATCTGCCCTTCGAGCAGCTGTATAATCAAATTCATTATATCCCCATATTCCTCTTCCCACAGATGGTAACAGCTTGATCCCTTCCCCATGAGTCATCATGGCTATTAGGGCTATCTCAGTAAGGTCCTTCCAGTGCTTCCTCCCATGCACTAACTGAAGTGTGTGTGGTCCACACACGGCCTGTGACCACACCACGTGGCCTGAGTTTTAGGGTCCTTCCTGCCTCACACCATTGTTCTTCAGGGCCTTGTAACACAAGGATGGAGTGTAGTGGTGAAGGGTGAACCACTGATTTTGGGAGACATCGGCCTGTCAGCCTTGCACAGCCTCTGAATCAACAGCTAGGCTTTGATGAGAAACAGGCCTTGGGAGAAAGATAAGAAACTACCGAGTTGTGCCAAGGTGGCAGGGAAAAACAACAGACAGCTGCAACACTGAACTGTGGAAAAGTACTGAACTGTGAGAAGTTACCGCCGTGTGAACAGCGCGTGAACAAGAAGTTGATTGGTCTGCACAGCACGTGTTAGAGTGGTCTTATGCTGATAGGAGAAAAGGTTGATAACTGTCTAATTGCTGATTTGCTAATTATGATGAGCTTTGGCGAGAGTATAAGTATGTACTATTAGAAAAATAAACGGCTTTGCTTGATATAACTCTCATAGATTTGTGCAAGTCCAATATCCTCCTGCAACAACTGATCTGGTGGCCTCTGAGTTCTCCAGATTCTTCCTTTAAGGCGTACTGGATCACCTATAAACCACCTGCACAGGGATGTCCTGCAGGCAGTAAGACTGAGGGCTTTATGGGAGACTAGAGCTGAGCATACTGGTGTGATGAGTGTGAGGAGGAAGACTGAGCCAGAAGGATACGTACCTATGTGTAGCAAAAGTCTATTTTATCCAGTTTTTCTTGGCCGTCAATCTGGTTCGGAAAAATAGTCATGTCCATAAGAAAATACATGCTGAGCAAGGGCAGCTTCAGGATGTGCCTGATGTGTCATGGGTTACAACTGCCTGCAGTGGCTGCTGAGGAAGAAGTCTAGGCTCTCCTGAATGCAATTGCTGGTCATCCAAGCACATTATAATTGGATGGTAAGACCTCAAGTTTTAATGCTAATCTGATAAACAGGTTTTAGTCACTTGGAAACCCCAGAATCAGTATTTGCCTGAAAATGCTGAATCAGAGTTCCAGGCAGTAGACTACACTATCTACAGTGATACACATACTGATCTACTCAAGGTGGAAGGCCATCCTCTGTGGGATGTTTTTTCCTGCTGTTGTATCCACATGCGAAACCTTTTGTGTGGATGTCTCCCAGATACTTCTCTGTTCTAAGAAAGCTCAAACAGGATAGATGTTCTTACTGCTCTTCCTCCCCAGCCTTCTGAGTGCCCTCTAAGGCCAAGGCACTTTGGACATGCAGGCACTGTCACTTCAGTGGTGTCTCCAGCAATGTAGTATAGATGTATGATCTCAGAAAAAGAAAAGGGTAGAACATGGGCTTTGGAGGAAGATGTCTGTCTTCTGGCACCTAAAAAAGCTGTCAGCAGATGGGAGCAGGAGGCTTCAAGATATACAGAAGATTACAGACTTCTACCCAGTTCAGACCTTTAAGGTTAATAACTTCTTTCAAGATCATGATGCACGTTAGCAATATTATTATTATTTGTATTTGTATGGTTGTGATATCTGTGTAAGTGCTTTCCAGTACATATAATAAAACATTCCTTCTTCAAAGTTCCTGTGCTCCATAACTGGACTTAGGAGAGAGATCTGGGTTGTGTCTATCTCAGGGTCACTTTCTGTGTGCCAGGCAAAGTCCCCCCTAAAGAATCAATTAAGTACCAACTTTCTGCATGTAAGAGAAACCTCGGGGAATTTCCTTCTCCCCTACACCAGTTTTATTTGCACAGGAAACAATCTGTCCCAAGAACTTGATCCACAGTAGAAAATGCAGTCCTCTGAAGCTCCAACAGTAGAGTCCTCTGGCTTTCTATATAATCATTATGTTGAAGTACAAGTGATACATACAGGGGCTTTCCGGAATTCTTAAACAGGAATGAAATCCAAGGCCAGCATGACAATGCATAAGCTTGAAGAAGCACTGCTCAGGCTCATTGCTTTACAAAATATTTGCTCTTTTTTAATCATGCAGACAAAATCTTTCACTAATGACCAATAGTTATTTCAGTCTGGCTCTGTATGCAGCCTAGCTATTTCTATTTTTTAACCAATTTAACCAGTACGAAGTGAGCGACCTGAATCTCAAGCATAAATTTGAAACATCACTACAACTTTCCAATTCTTTTCTTGCTTATTCATTCTTGAAATGGAGTGACTGGGCAAGAGTAACAAGCTCTGTGTTCTATTTGTCAGATTGATTTAGTTTTATCTTGAGGTCTGAATTGTTTCACTATTCATTAGAGAAAAAAAATCATTGGTTAGCTCAACTATGTTATTTTTGATGCAAGTGTAATGCTTTTTTTGAATTTCAGTGGAAGATCCTTCCAGTAATTAGCTTTCATAGTTTCTTGGAAATCAGTTATTTGTATCAAACTACAAGAAAAAAGTACATTTTTTTTCTTTACTTGGACATGGAACTCACTCAAAGCCTGTTAAAGTATACTGACTACTTCCATTAAACTGAACAGTTTAAAAATTAACAAATGTCAACTTTCCTAAATTTTCTGATCCCATATGCTTTCTGAAAATACACTACACACAGTGGAAGTTTTGCCTGAATGGGAATGGCTAGAATATACATCCTATCTGTTCCTGGGGTGCCACAATGAAATAATTCACGTCCAAATACAAAGGACTGTATCTGATGAATTTACCATTTACGAACACAAATACAAAGAGGACTCCAGATGATCTTAATATCAAAGATCGTATCTTGTTAAAATAAAATTTTGCTGCACCTTTTGTAGATCTACCTAGCTAGGCAGTGACAAATGCATAGGTTTATACTGAGTCAAAATTGATGCCTTATTTTCTCCAAAGAAACCCAGAAGCAGACTAGTTGTTAAAATAAATTTAGCTTTTCATTTGCAGTGCAAGCAGATATGGCTAGAATGTGTGAGAACCCTGAGTTTTAACGGCAGTTTTACTGCCTGACAAACCACAGGAGTCTTTCTCTCTTGCTCTTCTATCCTGTAAGGTGGAAGTGGTATTTGACCCACATTTACTCTATATAAGTGCTATGATGGAAAGTAAAAATATGTGAGTGGTTTGTAAATGTTATTACTACTTAAGTACTGTTATGCATTATTACCATATCATTCATTAATCCTGTAATGGGTAACTTGCTTCCCACTCTGTAACCTTCTAACAGGATATATCATGACCAAATGGAAATTAATTTTTTAAAAGTTTTATCTTGGGTGTTAAATCAAATAATTTATTGTAGATGCATCCTGTGAGTCACCAACTCCTGGAAACCTTTTCAGTTTAGCTGTAACTCTGAAATAAAATTTCATTCATGTCACTGAATCAGTCAGATAAGACTCCAATTCCAAACAAATTGAAATTAATTCAAAATTCTCAAAAACATTCTCATTTGACTTTAAACAACTATAATTTTACTTTAAAAACATTTCAACTACCCAGTATATAAAAAGAAACATCACTTATGATTATAATTTGGGGTTCCAGAAGACACTTAACAAACTCTGCATCATGGTTAGAAAATGAAGAGATGGCTGTAGACCCTGCCTCTGGGGGATATAAAGATAATTAGTAAGAAATAAGAACTTAGCTTGAGACTTGACATTTTTTTTGCCGCATTTTTTGCTACAGTTTCTTGCTGTACACATTAAGAGAGATGCGATAGTATGAAACTGTAGTATGAATAATATAAATAAAAAAGCCACTCAATTATGTCAACATTATGCATGTATTAAAACCTGTATCGATCATAATCTATTTCAATCTATTTTCCCATCTATTTTTTTTCTTTGATGTATTTGTTACATTTTTCTACTGTCTGTCCAATTCGTGGGTCACTTCTGTAAAGTGCTGAAGATCTCAACGGTCATTAAAGTCACTAGCAGCAGGGCCTGTATTTGTCCTGTAGGATCAAGTCTTTTAACATCCATGCCCCAACTTTCTGGTTACAAAATGGATAAATATTCATACAGCTCAGCTGTCCAAAAAACTTGCCTTTAGCCTCTGCACACCCTCAGCTCATGATCTTGAAGGAATCCAGGTACTATATGCAGGGTAGAAAAGTTAGTGCCTTGTTCAGGCAACTCCTCCAAATTTTAACCTGTTGTCCAGAAATCTCATGATGTTCATCCTGACCTTAGCAAGTGAATTAGGACAAATATACATCTAAGCTAATGTAATATGGGAGCTTCTTCACTGAGCAAACCCAACTGATCTTAGTAAACTTTATTCTGTTCTATTCTTTTCTTCCTTCATGACCTAAATTATGCATAAAAGCCAGAATGTGTATATTTTGCAAGTTGAGAAGTTAGCACATTTTTTACTAAAGGGAAAATTAATGCACTGATTGCTGATTTCATCAGAAGCTTCAATTTGGGAAAAAAAAAAAAAAAAAAAAAAGAAAAAAAGGAAGGCCCTTGATTTTTGACTCCAGATCTAAAATGCATACAGGCTTAGAAGTATTTTGGGGAAGAAAAATGGCATGGCATGTAAATGTAAAATATGACTGTTCTTTTTACTAGTGAGGTGATCTACAGGTAGAGCCATTAGTGAAAATAAATAATGTAACCCTGTTGGTAACATTTCAGGTCTTCATTTAAAATGTAAACCTCTAACAGTGAAAAAGAAAAAAAAAAAAAAGGTTGTTGTTGGTGCAGGCTGGCATGAAATTGTTCCTTTTCACTGCTAAAAGCATTTGCATCTCAGTGCACACTAACTCTCTATTTTCTTTTCCAATGCCCTCTAGTGCTAATTGAAGATTTTGTTACTAACTGAATATACAGGAAATCCTACCAGGAACCCAGAGCTTTTGAAATGAATGAAGTTTCTTGCTAACTTGTTACATAGTGTCAGCCTTTGGGCCTCATTAGTAAGCACATGTGCTCCTCAAGTTAGCTGGAATTAATACCACTTAGATTTAAAGATGACTCAGAAAGAGTGGGTGTAATTCCACACATTCACATTAAAAATGTATTGATGAAGCAAAATTGTGTGCTGTAGATATAAATCTGTAGGAAAGATTTTGCAAAGACATGAAAATGGATATCAACACCTAAGTTTTCTACTAGTTTGTTGCTCTTATCTTTTCTGGTAATCTAATTTGCAAAATTTCCTTATTATCCCTAATTTTTTAAAAAAATTACATCTAATGAAATGACCTGTAATAGTTGAGTAACATTGCTGTCACACTACGAAAGAGTGAAATAAAGTGTCTAACTTACTCAATGTTTGTAGACTGGCAGTACAGATTTTATTGCTTTAATAGTTGTTGCTCAAACCAGTAACTCCTAAAAAGCAAAATAATTCATTTTCATATTAGACTAAAACCACATACATTTCACTATCACCATGAATAAACTCATCAGATGATGCATTTTAAACCCAAATTTACAACCTAGTTAGGAACCCAGCAAGATATGGAACTGATTTTCTTTTTTAAGTTAAAAAATAAGAATGTGTTATTAAAAATGTATCTTTGGGGTTGCAGGTTCAAAATGTCTCATAAATAAAAAAATATGAAAATAAAATAGATATAAAAATAAACATTAAAATAAATTAAATATAGAGAGTGCCTCAGAAGTAGAAAATGTATCTATGAGGAAAATGATGCAAAACAAATTCAGGGAAATATATAGATGGAGGATAAGAGAATCACTGCTGAGGAGGGAAAAATTCTGGGTGGCTTATTCAATAAGCACTCAGGTGCACTAAGGCATGGAGAGTTTTTTTTAATACTGCTGGTGGACATTGTGGCAACAGACTGAAGAATGAAGTGGGATGGAGTAGCATTTTGCATTTTATGTAATAGTTCCAGGTTTTCAAACTACATGGAGATATTGATGAATAAAGGCTCACAACCATGTTCTTGTAAGTACTGTTATCCCAGTTTTATGGGGGAGGAAAACAAAGATGTGAAAAATGAAATGCCTTGAGTCACTGAGTCTATGGTAAATCTGGATACAATTTAGGTTTTTTACCTCACTGTTACGTGGGCAAGCAACAGGAGTGATATCTTTCCATGTGTTAACAGCTAGAAATGAAGTTGACTTCACTATTTAAATTAATCTCTAAAAGTTGTTGTTTAAAAAGGCTGACCAGAAATAGATTTCTCTTGGCTATTGCTATGGTTTCACTACATTAATATCTGAAAGATTATCCATTGCTAATGCAAATAACACTCCTGTGAAACTAGTATTAGTTACTGTTCCCATTCTCTACCTGGGGAAGTAAATCAGGGAGGGTTATGCTCCTATGTAATCACTGCTGGTTTTCTGAAACTCCCCAGTGAAACCCGAAACCTGCCAGTGCATGGGCTTCTGCTGGTACAGTGGCGTGCTGTGGGATGTGCACAGAGCGCTTGCTGCTCAAGTTGCACTAGTACTTGGCTGTTCAGTGTCTCTGCCTGAGCAACACGTTATCGTGATTCATCAAGCCAGTTGTCCTCTGAAGGTGATAAAGGGCAGGCAGATCTCTGTATAACTGATATGTTCCTGGATTGTTAAGCCATTTTGTTTTGTTATTCCAATGGTATAGATATGAATTATGCATATGACAGGTTAGATCACTTGAATAGTCTTGACTTCCTATCCTTAGTCTCCTTTTCACTAACCACCAGACTGCTGTGTCCAAATTGTGTAGCCATTTTTTCTCAAGAAAATGCATTCTGGCTGCAGATTTTCATCCCTCATTACCAAAAGCAAAAGACTATAGCATCAATGGTGTCTGTCTTACTGCTGAAAGTTATATACAGTGGTGGGAAACAGGACTGATCAATGGGATAATAGACATTATAAAAGGCCATTTGAATCTTCTGTGCCCCAGCATTTAAGTAAGTCTTCTGATGCCTGCACCAAGTAGACTGTACCCGTTTCCTTGTAATTTCTTACATTCTGTGACTTCTATGTGACTTCAGCCTGCTGTCATGGAACAGTGGATTGATTTTGCTCTTCTAAATAAATAGTCTTAAATAGTGGCAGCTATCCATCTTTTTACATAAAGGCTTTTCACACTTTATTAATTTAAATTCACATTAAAGGCCTTCAGGGCATGTTCAGTAGTCATGTTTTTTAATCAGTTTTGTATTGTGTTTATTTCCCCTAAGAAATCCCCTGAGGCAGGGATGTATTCCTGACACATTTCAGACTTCAAATCTTGGGCTTTAGTCTGTCTTCCTATATATATCCTGCTAGTTTTACTGTTGCCTGTCACCTTGTGCATAAGCCAGACTGAACATAGTGAAGCCACAAGTAAATCTTTGGCTCTGGGCTTTTGAGGGAGGAGACAAGCTGTGATGTACAGGAATGAGGAAAGAGACTGGTTTCATCTGGCTTGCTCTTCTGCAGAGAGACTGGAGTAGCTTTTGGAAGCGCTTTGCTATGTGGGGTGGCATCTCTTCAGTTTAACCTGTTATTTATTTGAACCAAAGACTCTTAATTTAGTCAGGACAGAATTCTTGTACACAGAGCTACATCTAAATACTATTGTTAGAGGTGAAAAAGAAGAGAGAGACACTGGTGTCATCTGGAGAAAGGTAGTAACCAATCTTATAATGAGAAAAAATGTAATTTGTACGGTATTAAAATTGCTTCAAACATCTGAACAGTCAGTGTTCAGACTTTTTTCCCTGTCACAAAACATCTTTAGGCGAATAATAAGCATGGATGTTCTGGTAGAACAGCTGACTATTAAAAACTCTAATTGAAAATGGAGCCATAATGAAAATATTTCTGTTTGAAGTCCTAATATGGGTGAAGATGACAGGGCATTAAATATATGTTGCTCATTTTCAGACAGCTTGTGAACAGAAGTGGTGTACCTGGTCTTTTTGGTATGAATCCATTGCATTGGTTAGTAAAATATTTTAGTGTGGCAGTCTAGTAACTTGATTAAACAGCACTGATTTCACTATACAGCCATAATATAGCAGCTTTTGAAAGTTTCCTTGTCATTTTTTTCCCATTTGATATTGATGTTATTGTGAACATATACTGTCTTTCTGGAAACTCTCATGTAGTGCTGAAAAGTAAAGCTTAATCTCCATGACTGATATATACTTTTTATGAAGTCGAGTTTAGTGTATTCTGAACAAGAGGATCAAGCTATTTCTCTGCCTCTATATCTGTTGCTTATGGGCTACTGACCTTCAAAATATCATGTCCTATAAGACAACACAGTGTTTTATATAAGTTGACAGACAGAAAAATAGATGGGTTTCTATTAATAGGCTGATTGCTGTGACTGAAAAATTTAGTTATGCAAATGAAGTCTTTCCCTCTCTGCTGAATTAATTATTAAGGAAGAAGAACAGAGACTGAGACACAAATTTTCAGCAGAGGTATAACTCAACATTTCCTGATCCTTGGTGGGACTCTGTCTGTCTTCCTGCAGCTGTGTCCATCCTGGCCCATGGCTGTGAGCTGATCAGGCTGGCCAGCACCCATCTCTGGAATTCAGGGGAGTTTCACTCCCTCTCCTTCTTTCCAAGATGGAGGCACAGTGTCCTGGAAAGCCTCCTGTGGGGTTTCTTTGAAACCAAGCACCACAAATTCTATACACTGCACATTTTGGTCAATCAAATGGAGGTGAGGACCTGCCTGAAAGCAGCAGGAAACACTTCAGGCATTCCATCCCTCCGTATTCACTGAGACAGCATTGGAAGGTGATGAGGAAAAATAATCTGGCAGCCCCGGTTAGTTTGGAGTTAAATGAATCAAAGCCAAGCCCGGCTTGCTGGGCTGCTGCTAGGCAACAAGTAACTTTCTGCATTCAGAAGTTCCCCACTAATTGATTCTTGACACCATTCCCTGTTGGTTTATATAAATAGAGAGCTGTTGCTGGGGGGAGGACAGGAAAGCTGGGGTGCGAGTGAGCACCCGGCACTGGCATGGCCCTGCCAGGTGGTTCAGGTGTGCAGAGGGTCACTTCCCATCGAGGAAGGGGTTCACTCGCTATAGGGGATGGCAACCACTTAAGATTCATACTTGATAAAACAATACCAATGTTAAAGGGCAAAGAAATATACAGAAGCCACATGAAATATTGCAGTATGTCAGCTCTTTAATACATGTCCACCCGACACAGT
This sequence comes from Strix uralensis, assembly GCF_047716275.1. Classification (NCBI taxonomy): domain Eukaryota; kingdom Metazoa; phylum Chordata; class Aves; order Strigiformes; family Strigidae; genus Strix; species Strix uralensis. The sequence goes on along the minus strand of NC_133975.1, from coordinate 47,511,614 downwards.
TTTTTTTAATCCACTTGTTCCTTGCTTACATGTAAGTGACCAACAAAGGAATAGGAAACAGCCTTCCTTATGCGGCTAATATTTGGCAAGCTGGCATAGTGAGTGTAGTGTCAACGGGATATCCTCCATGTGGAAGCCTAAAAGCACACAGAGCAGAGAGCTAGAGTAGAGATTTATAGGGGCCGGAGATACTGGGAGAGTCAGACTAATGGAAAGAAAGGGGAAGCTTGCCTGAAGGAGAAAAGTAAGCCCAGCAAGTATCTGTGTCAAAATCCTCTTTTATTGATGGCTCACTTCTGGAGTATTTATTATATTGGCTCTATGCCTAACCCTGATAAGATTTTACCCTTACCACCAACTGCAAGACTCAGGCATTTTAAAGACTGCTTCATGAATTAAACTATTGTTCCTCATAAATAAACTCTAATTCTTTTTTTTTCCTCGTACATTATTTATTTCCTAGCTCTTTCTTCTGCTGCAGAGAAATGAAAGGCAGAGGGGGAGTACAGAAAGGAAGAGAATGAAAATGGGATGTTTCAAAGATGATGGGAAGAACATAATTGTTTTTTGACAATGGTGAAAATTCCCTTTCATAACACGAAGGTAATTGGTGGATGTTACATGTCTATATCCAGTGTGCACACGCTAAAACTTGCATGATATTCTTACTTCCTTTTAGCAATGATAGAAAAATATGTACTATTATGCTCTTTCTATATATTTCCATATTTTCTTGCAGACATTGGGGGGTATTTCTTTCTTCTTTGACATCCTCTCTAAAGTGCTCTGTTTCAATAATGCTGATATTGTGTTGCTCAGGTGACATGTTTCCCTAAGCATCTGGGAGGGTAGAGGGTGAAAGGAAATATTTTTTCAGAAATATATCAGTTCTGAAGCATATTGAGTGATAACAGAGAACACTTTGGATTTTGTCATTCATTTTACCTGGCCAAAACCTGCAAACAGGGCTTCATTATTATGTTGAGGGAGTTTTATTTAATTGCTAATGACCATATTCATCCCCTTGCTAGATGAGATGGAACTATTGCCAGTGAGCACTACAGCATATTTTTGATAGTTTCATTTATAAATCAGTAGCTATTCCATGAATATTTACATGTTGGAAAGACTGCATTAATATATTTTGGCATGATTTTCAAATATGCTGCTGGTTTTTTTTTTTTTGTATCTGATTACCCCTCACTACCTTTTCTTTTTCCTTAACAGTGACAAAATCTATTTAAAGAACAAATCATCATTTTCCTTTTTATTAGAATTGCAGATTGTCTGTGTAAGGTACAAGACAGAAGAATCAGAAGACCTGACCAACATACATCCATTTGTAAGTAAGTGTATCCTGGCACACGTACCCTTTGTAAAATAGAAAAGCATTCTGGAAGTATTTAGGCAAATTTAAATCCTGACCTCTGCTGTTTGCAATTCCTTGTGGAACAGCAAAAGTGAAATGCACTACCCAAGAGAGCAATATGGAGCCGAGAGAAAAATCAAACTGATGTCTTTGTTCCTTTTTCTTTTTAAATCTCATCTAGTTCTCTCTTGATGCAAAATAGTTGAGCTGCCATTTCATACAGGCTTCCACAAAAAGCTGAATAATCTATTCCAAAAACACTTTCTTTTTTAGATTTAAACTCATTTTACCTCTAAAGTTATATAACAATATATATTGCATATAATCTAATTTACAATATCTAGTTATTCAGAAATGCCTACCAGTTGGATTGGTACTCTTAAACTAACATTTTGCACATATCAGCACTGCTAAACTGGCCCTGAGCTCTTCATAATTTCTGAATATTTAGGATTTACTGTATAATTCATGCTATCTGGATAGTAGTGCAAAGTTACTTTTTGCAGAGACAGCACACATGACAAAAAGCCAGTGGGCTGATGACTCCCTCACGGGAAACCTGAGAAGCCCTTCAGGGAGACACAAAAGTTCGTCTTTAATATAATTACAGAGACTCCTTAGAGAGTTCACACATGAGACCAATTAGTCACAGTGTGTGCATTCCCATTGAAATACTTTTCTGTCTCATCTTTCTACCATCATGCCAGTTTTTGCAGTATCTTTTCAGTCTTTAGAATCAAATTTGCAAACCACAACACGGAGATGAATTCAACATTAGGTAAAATAAGTTAAAGCCTACACAGGAGATGAACATGAGTACTCTGATCATGCCTGAAGAGCCAAAACACATCTATTAAAAAAGGATTTTAATCTTGGACAATCTTCGGCAACATTAACTAAAGAGATGGCCACTGTTGCCAGTGATGTCTTGCTTCTGTTTACCTTGCTTTAAGAAAGAAAATATATTATTTGCTATATCAATTTTCTCTAATTATTCTGTACCATTAAATACTGTTTCTGTTGAAAGAATAACTGTTCTTTTCATTGTTATTATTCAAATATTGGTGCACTGCAATAAAAAGTTAAATGATGACTTAAATATACCAGAGAAGTTTTTAACTCTCCTTTTATATTGAATCTTAAATAGAAAGTAATTGCAATGATGACTTTGAGTAACCTCAGCTTAATGAAGGAATTGTGATTGTCTGCATTTGGAATTGTTACAAGGCAATCATGTAATAATAATATCTACTGGGTTCTAACATCACTGTATAAGCATTTTTTATGACTGCTTGCTGGCAAAGCAGTAACTCCATTTTCCAAGCCAAGTTGCAGTGGAAATTCTGGCAGCAATCAAAGAGGAGCCTCTAAAAATATGTATGCAAAATAAATAAGATTTCTGTCTTTTAGACATTATCAACAAGAAAAGGTGAATAGAATCTCAAACTGTTACTTTTACTAGTCTCTTTATACTGTCACTTGTTCTTCTGGATTTTGGCACTAAGGTAAAGAAGGTAAGGTGCTAAGATAAATAACTCCTTTTGTTTTAGACCAAGATGGTCTAAGCTAATAACTTTTTTTCAATAACACAACTTCGTATTTTATTGCTGTTGGAGAGGCTTTGTTTAATACATAAGAGTAAAATCCATATATTTGTGATCCCTCACTGGTTTGCTGAAGAAGAGCAGGGGCTTCACTTTCAGATTCAGCCTTATGCTGGTGCTATTGGTCTCAGTAACAAGCATTACTGATAGTGTCCTCAGAAGCATCCTCAGACAGCGTCACCTCGTGTCTCATCATGCTACCCGTGAAGGACAGGTTTCCTTGTGCCTTGGCACTGCCTACACAAGCAACCAGGAAACAGTCAGAACAGGTATATCTGGCCCAGATGTTCCCAAAAAAGTCCCCACAAGGTTCTTACTGGATAGAGAATATGGACTCAGGGTGAGGGGAGCACCCAAGATGTGAAGTCAGACCTGTCTTTGTGCTCTTTTTGGCTTGTGTCCAGAGGACTGGGGGGCCTGACACAACACTATGTGTTCCCTGGCTTGCATGCCTGCAGAAATCACTTATATCAACCATGCCAACCCCGTGGCAGCCAGGCTTGCCCCCATTTCCTTCAGATGCTTATTTCCCTCATGCTGTCAAGCTCATGGTTAATATCATCTGTCTATGAGGACCCTGCCAGAAGCCTTACAGCTACACAGATGAAACCAAGTACAGTTAAGAAGGACCAGATAAATATTTCATGCTTGCTGCAAGGTGATTTTTGAGCAAATACAGTTTCATAAAAGCAAGAGAAGGATGAGTCAGCAACTGATTTTATAATCAGTTTTGGAGCTTTTTGAAGAACTCTCTGTTATTGCCATAAGAGCATGATCATTTCAGAGTCTCATATCCAGCACAGTAAGGAAATATTTGAGACAGAGTCCCTCAATGTTTTAAAAATCTTATGGACAGACAGAAGGACTCCCACAACACCAGAAGAACCACTAAAGAGTCACAGAAACAAAGTGCACATGGAGTAAAGAAAAAGAATACAATAATATATTGCCAAACCAATGCCTATAGTTTGCCAGGCCCCAGCAATGGGAATGACACAGAGGATGTTGTGCAAGGCTAACCAAACTCCTCATGGACAGCAAGTTGAGATCTCAGATCCTGTTCACCCTCTCTCAGCTCTGTTATAATTTTCCCTGTCTGCTAAATAAGAAAGTAGAACAAAAATGCTTAAAGAAGTAATGTTGGTGGTCACTATAGAAAGCATGCTAAGAGAAGCAGAGAGTCTTAGAATAGTTGGACCCGTGCGACAGCAAAGGTACTCAAGGTAGGAAAACCAGGCACACGTAAGTGGAAGGAGAAAAGCAAGCAGACAGAGGAGTTTGCTTCTTGAAAGTTTAAAAATGGAGTTTCATTCTAAAAAGGATGTTGATCAGCTGGTTTAGGGTGGGAGAGTTTTTTTAAAAGTGTGAACTTCTGTATTTGCAACAGAATTTCCAGACTATTAAGAAGTAATTATTGGTTGTGTTTACTGTCCCTGTGTAATTGTAAAAAGATACCAACTAAAATGTGTGGGAAATGAAATATCTTAGATGACAGTATCCCTTGTTAAAGAAAAAATTGCTTTTGCCTTGCCCACTAATCATCTGCCAAAAAGTAGTTTGCATTGGAAATGTTCCATTTTTATGCTAATGCTACTTGACAGTAACTGAGATTTCAGCATTGGGAACTATATAAGCACCTTAGGAGAAATTCAGAATTGTCTGTCTTAGAGCTGGGAGAATGTACAAAGTATTATTTTTAAGGAACAAGGTTATGATTTGGCTATTTTTTAAATAGGACTAAAACTACCCAAATACTGCATAAAATAATCTAAAGCTGCATTTTAGGGCCTTAGTCTCTGCTCATTTCCACCATGCCTAATGAAGTCTCTGGAACTACAGCAATGTATAAACAGTTTGAAACAATAATAAGTATCATATTAAGTAGTAAATACAATTAATAGTTTAGGAACAAATAACTAGTTTTAATGAAAATTATTAAATTAATTTTTTTTTCCTGTATACCATTAGGATGTAAGAATTATAGTTGACAGACATAAAATATGCAAGGAGAATCACAAAAATAGATAATTTTTTGTAGTGTTCACATTTTAGAAAGAAAAAAAAAATTTTGATAAGGCAGGTTAAAAAGCAAAAGAAAAATTGTTTACATTCCTTCAAAAAGGGGGAATGTAAACAGTTTTCACATTTCACTGCTTTTTCACATTTCAGATGTTCAAAGTTAGGAATGTTAAAATGGCATGAGAACATATGTCAGTACTGAACCAGATCAAATGCACATCTAATCCAATAGCTTGTCTCTTACAAAGGCCATAGTGTTGCCTAAGGACAAATAAAAATTATCAAGCACGTATGATATGATGCTTCACAAGCATGAAAGTGATTTGCTTTCACTGCTTAAGGGTCAGTATATCTCAAAAGCCATATTTTATTCCTTGAATAATGTTACCAACACAATTAGAATTGTACTCAAAGAAGTGATTCATGTAGGATAAAGAGTTCCCACTAAGTAACAAATACTTCCATTTATCAAACACCTGTTGTGCTTTATAAAATATGCATGCCATTGTTCAAGAAGACAGATACCTTTTATAGTTACACATGAACATTTAATATAATTCACAGATTATAATTGACATTATCTTTTATTCCCATTATTGAGGTTGAGAACTATTGAACTAAAAAATTCAAGCAACAGTAAATATCTTTGTAATATTAATGATCTCAACATCACAGATATTTGCTTTCAATGAATCTTATTTGTTTATAATATGAACCAAAAAGATGATAAGTGTTTGTATTGAAGAGAAGGAAGGGATACTGCATAAAATAGATATAGTTCAATCTAGTATCTCTTTATAGGCTTTGCCTCTCTTTGCTCAGCAAAGATTGACCAATCTGCTAAATCTGTTCTCTAATTTCAGTGTTTATCAAGGTTCGAAGCAAACAGATGCCCATCTTGCAGGAGGTTACACCACCAGGTTCAATAGTCCCCCACACAAACAATGGTTGAGGAAAGCTGGGAGAGGAGGTGTGCAAATGGAAGGGATTGTTCTGAATCATCAGCAAGCACTATGTTCCTGTTGAATTAAGAGACCTTTCAGCTGGAAAAAAGCAGCTGAATAGCAGTGCTAAATTACTAATAGATATCCTTTAGAGTTAATGGAAGGAGAAAAAATTCTTCATGTTTTAGCAAATGTTACTCTTCATAATAAGAAAATAACACATTTCTTCATTTTCTACAGCTCTTTCTTCCAGACATTTATCCTATCTTTCTTCTGTGTTAATTCAGAAAATAAATGGGTAAAATTAATATTTATTCAATAGTAGCAAGTCTTTAAATGCATGGAAACGAGCATGAAGAGAAGAAATCCTATGCAATAAGTTGGTTATATCTGTTAAATAGACCACTTTGTCATTACAACATGCCATTTACTAGTTTTAGAATTTTTTAAAAAAATGTGACTGCCCAATTTACTAGCAATTATTACTATATATATATATATACGGGTGTGCAAAATCTATGCCCTGTGGCTCCTGAAAGGGTGACCTCTGTTTCATCTACTTTGAAAACAGCCAACACTCTTCTTGAAAAAATTTATTTCAGGGAGCATTGGCAATGCTTAAGTGAGCAGTAAGTATAATATTATCTGGTTTGTAAACCAAGGCTACAATGTAGAGCTAACTAATGACTGTGAAATCATAAAGAGGTCCTCTATGTATCCATCATAAAGATAATAATTGTAAAATGTGTAAAATATGCACAAATAAATATTCTTTTTAATTGTCTGAAAGCATATCCTTGTTGAAATATAGACACATCACAACACAAAGTGTGTATACAGCAATAGTATTTCATATAGTGATAATATTTTATTTTATATAAGATGGGAAAAAGAATGATCCCACCATTATACATTTTCAGGACACAAGCTGTTTTTTGCTCATTTTATGAGCATCTGTAGTTTCTCTATCTAAATAGCTATAGGATTTCATAAAGTTTGAGTGCGTTAGTAGCACCTTGAAGTATTTCTAAGATTTGTGAGCATACTGGAATTGACCTGAGTAGTAGGACCTGCCAAAGCACAATATACTCTATGCACAAAAAATATTTGCTGAGGTAGACTTCTAACAAAATATGAAAATTGAGATGTCTTTGTAGTATATCAGCCTGCAGTAACAACATGTTTGGGAGAGACTCAAATGATGTAGAGGAGATGGCTGGTAGGAATAATAATTTTGGCAGAGCTGATGCAAAGGAAGTGCCAAATAACACAGATAACCTCCTAGCCCTAAACAAATCTAAAAAACCTAAATCTGAAATGGGTCTTTTTCAAGTCTTATCTTCAGAATTCATTTATTCTGCAGAAGCCCCTTGCTTGTTCTCATTGTCTCCTGTAATGATGCAGGATGATTGTAAGTTATCTTGAGCCAGGTGTATCTGTCCGTTATAAGAGGGATCTAATGTGGGTTGGAGAGAGGAAATAAGTTGCATATTGTCATGGCAGAAAATTTTTTGCTCACATGCCTTCCCAAAATGTAATAATTACTCCATATTAAAAGCTTGTACTCAGATATTATCACTGAGCAGAGCTGCACTGAAGTGAGTGCTGATAATCTTGTTTCCCACCTAAGAAACTGTTCCTTTTATGCACCTAAAGATTTCCGTGTACCAGAGGTGGAATTTGGTTTGCACAACTTTCAGCTGCAAAATAGATAAACATTTGATATTGTCAGGGGTAGTTTTCAAAGACACTAGCTTAGCCTTGCTCCCATACAAAAAAATGTCTACAGCTACTCTAAATGAGTATAAATATAAGCTTATGTTTTACTTGGGGTATCCTGACTTATGTAAGCCACAGAATTTTTTTTTTATTTCTCAAAGGGGAAAATCTGGAAAAGAGATCTTTCCATTTCTCTTTCCTACTTTCCTTGTCCCTCTACTCTAGTGACCTTTCAGTCCCACTCTTTTTTCTCTTCATCCCTTCCCACCTTCCTGTCTCCCTGTTATCTGTCTTTCTCTTTTCCTTCTCTTCTCTTCTCTTCTCTTCTCTTCTCTTCTCTTCTCTTCTCTTCTCTTCTCTTCTCTTCTCTTCTCTTCTCTTCTCTTCTCTTCTCTTCTCTTCTCTTCTCTTCTCTTCTCTTCTCTTCTCTTCTCTTCTCTTCTCTTCTCTTCTCTTCTCTTCTCTTCTCTTCTCTTCTCTTCTCTTCTCTTCTCTTCTTCTCTCTCTTCTCCCCTCCATTCCTTCCTACCATCCTCCCTTATCCCCCTCCTTCCCTCTCTTTCTCCCTTTCTGCCTCCATTTCTCCTTTCATTTCTCTATCTTTCTTCTTTCCTTGCCTTTTTTCTTTCTCTTTGGATTTCTTTCTTTCTCTTTTCTTTCTCTTCTTTCCTCTTTCTTTTTCTTGTTATTCCTTACCTTGTTTCTTTTTTTTTCACTGCTCTTCATAGAGGAAAATAGGACCCGAGTCTCAGATGAAGTCAGTGTAATTGAATAATCTTCATTAGTCTCAGCATTATTTTCTTGGCAAAAGAAAGACTGCATCATTGCAGTTAGAGATCCTCTGAGTTGTTTTTCTACTGCTGTAATTAAGATATCGTGTTTGGCATTGCCTGTGAAGGTCTCTTCAGAAATTTGTTAAGGAACAAAAAAAGGGAGGATTTGAATTTAAAAGAAAAATCTTTTCGTCTTTTCACCCGTACCTGAGAGATGAGACAGAGGACTACAGTCTGTAGCAGTTCATGTATATTTTCTAGCAGTTCTGCAGCCTTTCTGTATCCCATAAACCGTCTCAGTCATGTCCTATGAAAGTTCTCCCAGTATGCAGATGGGCAAATACTAATTTTTTTGAAATTTTCATAAAACACCAGAGAGGTCAAAGAGAGTCTTTGTGTATGGAACATTTAAAAAAAAAAAAGAGGGAACTGCTCAATTAATGCTCTATGGTGTATTGCCAAGTGCCCAAGGGGAAAAATGTGATCAATATCTTAGGGAGATAGCAAATAAAATTATTTAGTACTTATTGCATGGATTTTTAATCAAAACCTCTCTGTATGTGTAGAAGTCTTGTCTACTCACAGACAGTAAAATTCAGATCTTCACAAAAAACTGCAGGAACCATCAGGAGCTGAAACCCTGTCTGACACGTTGTCCTGTCTGACACATTGCAGCTACCGTCTACATGTGAGACTTGGATATCAGCAAGGTCCCCAAAATGGGCCTGGGGTTCTGTTCTTAACCAAGACGGTGTCATGTGTCATCTCTACGAACGTGAAACATGTATTGCTGCTGCCTCCCACACTCCCCTTAGAAACCCCAGAGAGAGTGTTTCAACAGCATGTCTTGACATCAAATATACAATACAGAAAATTGTCTTAAAAGATATCTTGAAAAACACAATCAAAATCAAAATTGTCGAAATTTCATAGAAGGAAGTATATTTGCTGTTTTCCCCAATATGATGTGTGTGCTTTTCAAAATAATTGAAAAAAAGTGCTAAAAATACTTTTGCAAAAATAAATAGCTTTAACTCCTCTTTAAAAGTACTTTGATATTCCAAATATAGATCTCCTTACTCAGAAAAGGGACTCATATTTTTTTTGTGGAGAACAGGTGATTTTGAGCTTCCAAAAAGCAGCTAGGGGCTGGTTCAGCCTTCATGTCAGTTTACAGTCACCCTGAGCCTGTTTTGGGTCACATGCAAGCTTCCTGTTGGATCACATACTAAACAGTTTTATTACTAGACTACAGTGTGCTCATGCCACATCTGTCTTCCTAACTCGACCATCTAACCCTGTGCAAAGGACTAAAAAAACCACAAAGTCTTAGAAGAAGGTGACTGCACAGAATGTAGCTAGAGTGAAACCATAGCTAACAGAGTGTAAAACAGTCTCTGGATAGGTTTTCTAGATCAGTTTTTGTGCTGCAGTACAGCGAAGCCAAAGATAAAGCTTATTGTGCCTATACCAAGGATAAATACAGATATATATATGCATCATGGATGCTCCATTTAATACACCTTGCACTATGACCAATTGTATGGTTATCCAACTAATTTAAGGATGACTTAAACTCATAATTTTTGATTTTTTCCCATATCTAATGCAATAACAAGAGCCTGCATTTTCCTTTTTAAAATATTGAAGTTAGAGAATGCCAAAAAAATTCTAGAGAAAAGCTTGTATTTACGCAACTGATTACTGTAAATATCTAGTTTGCTGAAAGGGTAGCTGCAACTATTACATGGAAGTGCTTGGATTAACACATCACTAAGGAACAATTCAAATGTTAATGAAACACTCATCTGCACCTATGAAGAATAAGGTGGTCAAGTAATTTCAAATGAGTCAGTGAACCTACCAGGTCAGCAATCTACAGGTGAAACACTTTTAAAAGCTTTTGAACTATCTACTCTCCCTAGTGCCTTCTATGAGCATAAAACAAAGAGAATGTCACGTTTTGTCCCTTATGACTGCAAAATGCTTTTAAAGTTAGGAATGCACTTAGTATAGCACATGGATTTAACATTATAAAGTTTTATTTTATTCCTTCAGATGTAGGAAACCTGTATTAAAATCACAATCCTGCAAAAGATGTACTAAATATAATGTGATAAATCTTGTTTGTAGATAACGAGATATTATATTTGCCTATTTATTTTGTTTTATGATTTGGAGGTCATTTACACTCCAAAGTAAAATAGCAAACCCGGACTTCATCCAACCTTTGTTCAGATAGAAATCTATTGAAATAGATTTTAAATCCATCACATTTTTTTCCCTCCATTTAGGCATTGCTGAATACTGCATCTTGACTGGACTTTCAGGAAGCCTGCTAGTCCATCCCCCATGCCCCAAAGCAGGAGCAGCTATACCCTGTGTCATTCCTGACAGATGTTTGTCTCTTACTCTTAAAAACCCCAAGTGACAGCGACTCTACAACATCCCCAGGCACTTTGTTCTCATGTTATTCTACATTTGCCTTTGCAGTTTTTCCTAAATGTCTAATCTAAGTGTCCCTTGCCACAGTTTAAACCCATTATTTCTTCTCCTACCCTCTATGGAGATAGAGAACAGATTAATTACTCTCTTTTCCCTTTCTGTTGTCCTTTAGATATCTAAAGTTAGTTATCATACTCCTACTTTGTCTTCACAGTCTCCTCAGGAAAGGCATTGTTATTTAGCATCATTGCAAAATGAGGAGACAATATTTTCTGGTAATATTTATGTAATTATTGTCAAGGGAATAGTCTTTCTACTGTATGAATTTCCAGCAGTATTTGTGAGGGGATTATGTTAGGAGAAATGATAATACTCTTCCTTTCTGTAGTTCTATGGGAATAAAAAGAATAAAATGGTCTAATGGGAACAATTGCAAGAGAGAGAACCCTTCAATGAATTTTTGGGCTGCAGCTGGCTGAGAGTTTCTCTTCTAGTTAAACAGTATTCCTTGTCTTAACCCAATTGCTGCTTGTGTAACAATATGAGAAGGGGAACTTGAGGGATCAAAACAAAATGTAAGGGCAGTGTTTTACATGTGAGTGTGCATGTGTAACGGAGAATGTTCTGAAAATGCTTCTGAAGATGATTTCTGCCCCATGAAAATAGTCATGTCAAGTCTTTTTGTCACTGGGAAAGAGTAGTAACTACAAGAATATTTGTTTCTACTGACTGATTCTTTGGCACCTGAAGCAACTTCTTTGCTCTCTCAGAGTCACATCTCCACTCATTTTGACTTATTTGGGCACCTTTCAGCTGTCACTCGGGATCTACGGCCTCTCCTCTAGGATAGCAGTGTCAGCAGTAGCCTTGGAAACCTGAGCATATTTGCCCCTATTTTATGCTATCATCAAAGGACCCTTTTTGTCTCACCCTGTTACAGCTTTGACTACAATGCAGAACTCCCAGGTAAAGCCAGAAGTAATTTTTGCATCACAACTTTCTTACTTTTTGTCTCACTGTATTGTTTAGGGGAGTCCATTATGGTCATACCACATGTGCCTCCATGATGTCAGGTGTGGGAGGTCAAAGACCTCTGCCTGGTGAGAAGAGAAACTGTTATGAGGACATCTGAGCTCATGATGCCCACAAATCTCAAGAGTCTTTGCTTATCTTTTATATTTATTTTTCCAAGATGTTTTGCAAAGACCTCTTAAGATCTCTCCCAAAGTTTATGTTTCAGAGCTCATTCTTTACATTTCTCCAAATTTAGAGCCAGCTATATGCTTCTCTGCAAGTTGAGTCAATGAGTCATAAAAGCCTTACCTTATTTAATTTATAATTTTTTATTTAATGATCTTGAAAGTAACATTAAAGTGATAATAATGTAAACAGTATACAGAGATTAAACGCAGATGCTCAATAAAGTGTTTTAGTAACTTTACATTACAGAATATAATAGTTCATATAATTCTTTCTGATATATAATTACCATAGCAGCATTTGGCATTTATAACAATTTTTAGAAGAAATTTTACTTACAGCTAATTTGTAAACTGATGCATAGAGATGCCAGAGCTTATTCCTTAATTTGAAAGTAGGACATAGACTTCTGGGATTTTAGAGAGCTAATACAGAATTAAAAAACAGAATCATATTTTAGACACCTGTCTCTCCCTCTCTTTTAAGGAGAATACATAAGCCACTATTAACTCTATGTGGGAATTATGTGCCTCAAAGAAGAATGCCAAAAACCTGCACACAGGAGCTACCTGCAAGAAATGCTTGGCACAATTTCGTTCCGAAGTCAATCAACCAATCAATCTCTGATTTTAAAGCCCACAGGAGAACTTACATCCACACTTTGTAAGCACCTAGAGTGGTAAACCAACAATCCTTCCTTTCTTTCCCTTCCTTCCCTTCTCTATTTTCCTTCCTCTCTCTATCTTTCTCTTTCTCTCCTTTTAATTTTCTTTTATTTTTAATAATTAGGCACAGATTTACCAGGCCCTGCCTCCCACTGACTGCTCAGATGTTCTCAGCACAGAACTGAAGCTTCTCCCTGCTTCAAATGAAATGTGCCAGATACAGGGAGCCAAGCAGAGACTGTATGGCTCTGCAGAAGTCATAGGGTTGATGCTCACCCCTGTCCACACCCCATACTTCTTCTCTGCTCTATCATGCAGTTTGACCTGGCTGCAGTTCCCCTTAGCCCTCATTTGCATTGAGGATCTGTCTGCCTTTTCCAAAGGCGATGGAATTACTGTTGTTTATCTTTTCTATATCTTGGGTTACACAAATGCCTACAAAGCACCCAACTGGGTTTAGTTTCTTCCTCCAACAGTGAGATTCAAATTTGTATCTTCTTTTAATTGATTAACTACTTTTGAGAATAAGCTGGAGATCACTGACAAAGAGCTCTGAAAATTATGGAAACCACCAGGAATGTGATTGCCCTGTGCTTGTCCAAGGTGAGTGGAGTGTGATGGAGAAACCTGTCTTCCCAAATGAAGATATCCTCCCAAAACTGCCACAGGAAAGATGAGCTAAAGTGATAAAATTTCCATTTTTAAAGACTTTTCACTCTGAAACACCTTATGAAGAAAGAGTGACTGCGCTTCAAATTCTGGTTCATAGTTGTTTATGTGTCTGTGGACTTGCTTGTCTGTTGCTTGTGCTTTTCTGAGGAAGTTAAACTATTGGTAAAATCTCTGTAGGTTTTACTCAGAGCTGAAGTATCAGAGGCCATGGAGGAGCTGCATCTATGACAAGACATAAGTAACTGGTCTGTGAGGTGACATCTGATAGGAGTGAGCATTAGAATGACTGTACATAAGAATCACAGAGTCTTTGTGCTGAACCACCTCTAAGCCCTGAGATTTAAAGCAGCTGGGCCTTACAGCAGTCTGGTGGGTCTGCGGGGTGTGAGATGTCAAGCTACAAGACAAGTTTTTTCTTGTCATGGGAATGATAGCCTCCCCCAGGAATTGGATGTTGGTAAGTAGATTAGGTGGCTTCCCATGCTGAAAAACAGGCTAGACTTAGTTACATCCATTTACACTCAGTGGAGCTCAGTATTTAGCTTTGACTTTTGCACTTGCCCTCTTATATATTAGCTTGTAATCTTAGTGAGCTTTTTGTATTTGCCCCTTTTTCCTCATGGAAAAATGTTGCTACATTGAAGACATCACTCAGAGGCCACCATAGTGAAACAAACATTGAGCTATATGATGATGCATGTTTCTTAATTCTCAGTTTGCTGAGTTGTTTTAAAGCCACTCTCCATCAAGAGCTCTGTATCTGTGTCTGTGTCCCGGTGCAATTTGTAACTCAGGAAGCATTTATATTTACATGGTTCTTAGAGACCACCTCGTCATCCTAATGTAAATATCACACGTAAAATTATTTTCACCCATTTTCTACCTATTGCTCAGAATGCAAATCGTTATGGAAACATGAGATTTCTCATAAAGCCCCCTGATAACTAGACTCTGTTGCTTTCTGTAAGGGTATAAAATAGTATCCTAACAAGATTTTATGGCTAATCTTTCATGGTAATCATGAAATTTATTTACCTCACCACAGTATGTTTGAAATTGTATTTAAAGATTCATGTAGTGTTTATTTGGTTCCAGTAACAATTTAGCTTTCCATACAGCAGCAAGTCATACTCATAAAAGTACAACTTATTTTAAAGTATTGCCAGTACATGAAATAAAATTTATGAACTTGGAAATGTGTTTAAAGTCTGAGTATTTATTTCTCTTAACCAAACAAAATGAAAAACACTTTCACTAATGTATATAGTCCTCTGTTTAAAAAACATCTCAAAGAATATAAAGGCCTTTCTTGAGCCTCATCTATTTTGATAAGGACTGAAAGAAATTATAGTTTATCACCAGATTTTTATTTGATTGTCTTTGTAAGAAGCAAATATTCAAAATGGGAAAGTCAAAGTTTTGATGCTGTTATTTGCCTATTAGAGTGATGCTAGTCTAGACCTAGAGCTTGAGTCATCACTAGCAGCCTGTGTATTTTTCTGCTAGAAAAAATGTTATATTTTAAGGTGTTAGCCTAACAGAAGCAAGTAGTCCATTAGTCCAGAGCAAAGTTGAAGGTCATTGTTATCAGACTTTGAGATTCATTTGAGATCAGTTGAAGTTCAAGCATATATCTCAATCACAGTAATAAAAGCAAACTGTTGCACTGGTCTATAAAGACCCATGACTTGGAACTTGACCGTTTCTGGTCTGTTCTGCTACAGTTTTTTGGGTGCTGAGGTCAGAAGCTAAAGAGTGAATGTAGCTTGCAAAAGACAGCTGCTTTCTGCCCAAAGGTATGAAATTAGGAGGGAATAACTGCAGATATATAAAATGCTTTATTTTTCTTGAGTATAAATATCTAAATTATAGAAGACAAAAAATAAAACAAGCATAACATTATATTTTTTTAGCTATGCTGTTAGCTGATTTTAAAAATCTCAGTTCCCAAATTCCTTGAAATAAAGCACTTTACAGAATCTGAGTGTTAAATGTCTGTGGGCATATCCAGCACTTTTCTGTACTAATGTGCATATTTGGTACCTGCATATATTGCCTGTTTCTTTTTTCTGTGATGAGTCTCACCATTGTTGCACAATGAGAATCATATTTGATTTTAATATCATTTTGAAGCTACATGCAGCATCTCTATGTCCTGTTCTCTTCCTCTGTCTCAAAATTCCCATGGAATCTCCTGTAATTGTTCATCAGACTTTCCAAAGCTACATTTAATGTAAACCAGCTCCATTAAATATCATTCATCTATTGGAAATTAATCTATTATACAATCCATGTGTAATGCATGGATGATTCTAAATTAATAACTCTTTCTGTGCACAACAATAAACTTTACTGTAATTAGTTTATTTATATAATACACAGAATTTTGTCTCATACCTATGCAACTGTTCAGGTTAGCAGTAAAAAAAACCCCAAACCTGAATTCATGTAGATAACTCACTGCCAGGGGCAGACACCTGGAAATGAGAAGAGTCGGACTATTTCAAGTCAGCCTCTGAATTTTTTATGATCTTAGGCAAGTCATTAATATCTATGCCATAATTTTACAATATGTAAAAGAGGGATAATGATGCCTGATGACCTCTGTGAAAGTGTTCTGAGTTTTTATTTTACTGGAAGTGTTATTGCTGCTGTTCTTCAAGGAATAAACCCATCCCATGGAACTGTGGAGGAGCTTCAAAGAACATGGAACGTGAATGAGAAGATTTTAAGAGTCCCAGATAGAATGTAAATTAAACCTTCAAAGCTTTGAGTCCTGTCTGAGGCTTGCATATCAGGCATGAGAAGTGAAGCCACAAAATGCCTTTTCTATGCCTACCAAAGGCATAGGTAAATGGGATACAGGTGTTTCCTTGCAAACATCTGCAAATAAAGACAATGTCACACTATTCTGTCTGTTTGAGCATTGTTAGAGAATATTTTGGTTGCTTGGCTGCTGAGTTTCATTAACCACAAGAGAGCTACAATTTACTGTAATTTACAGGTATCATCCCCTGTGTAGACCTTATACAGAAAAAAAATACAAATATCCAGATCCCTCCTCCCACTACCCCCCCCAAAAAAAGAAAAAAGAAAACCACATGAAAAATAGAATCATAAATCTTCAAATAACATGACATGAAACTTTAAATAAAGTTGGAAGCAACTCAGCAGCATTCCTCAACACTGGACCTGGAGTAGCATATCTGTAGGACTTGAAGAATCTTAGCAAAATGAGATACCTCTAATCCAGGTGGGTTTTTAACTTCCTTTCATTCACTTTGTTATTTATGTCTACAAAAGTGAAAGGAAGTAAAGAATTTTGCCTGAAAATGATTTGTCTTCTTACTCGTCACTAGGCTTCTATACAATCCATGTCTACACAATCAGAGAGAAAACAATGGAGTGGAACAGAGTGACATAAGAAGTGATGGAGGTTCTTTAAGGCACAAGAGTAAGAGTGAATAGTCAAGTTGTGAATAGGCTGCAAATATAAAGATCACAAAAAAGTCCTTATTAACCTAAAAAATGAAATTTATTTAAAGTATATATCTGATACTGAACCTGCCAGGGGAATGCTGCTTACCTAAAAGAGTTTCATTTCATTCCTTCACTGTAATATTTAAGCTGCTGCCTAACAGCGTGTTTATCCAGAGCAGAAAACATTTGATCATGACATCTAGTAAAGAATATTGGTAGTGCATATTGTAGAAAGAATACAGATATTTTAGGTCAGTCAAAGGATAGACTTTCCAAAAAACATACAAGACCAGGAACAAAAAAAGAACAAATGACCAGTTCTGTAAATATGAGTATACTTAATTTTTATTTTCTGTACAGAAATTATCCAAATAAATAGTGTGCCAGCCAGGCATCATGGTGCAATTAATTCTAAATATAAGTAATTCAAATAAAGCAGGAGGTTTTTATTATTTTTTAAATTTGTAACTTCGCTGAGAAAATTGCAGATTTTCATATCCTACCAGTTAAGTATAACAATTAGTCAATAATATATAGGAAATCATCAAGTTTTTTAGTCTTCCCACTCTATGTTTAGCTTCTCCCACCATTTTGAGAAACCTCTGCATTACTGGTATTAAAAGCATACCCTTATTAAATTGTCTGCTTATTCTGTTTCCACATTCTTAATAATGTCAAAAGCAAGGATATAGTAGAAAATATCTTAAGCCTTAAGGCTAGAGCACGGATAAAACCAGCCTGAATCAAAGCCTTTGAGACTCTTCTCATTTATTTCAGCAGACTCTGTTTGAAGCACTGTATCCAGAAGAATCTGTGTATCTCTGAGTGACAATCCTTGTCACAACAAGGTTATAGCAGATAACTGACTGCAATTCCCATTTGCAATGAGCAAGAGAGGCTGGATTAGTCATTCTGACTCTTGCCATCCATCTTTACAAGGGAAGATACTAATAGAAAGAAGGGTTATCATGAACGTATAAAAAATGCATACATTATTGCAGCTGCATGAATGAATATCAGTATTAAATTCCCTTGCATTTCCACCACAAGATAATCAGTCTCAATAAAATTATCTTCATGTGACTATATTGTATGAAAGGACATTTTTCCAATAGTTAATTGAAATTTAATTCTTAAATGTGATGAGAATATTTTGTAAGTCATTTCATGGAAAACAAGCTGTTTTGTCAGTGGGGGAACTAATGGAGCTGTGTTTCCAGCACAGTGACTTGTGACTTTCCTCCCATTTAAAAAAAAAAAAAAAAAATCTCAGGTCACTTTCTGATGCCTTTTGTCACCTTTTCTAAACTTCTTCCCAGGATCCTCTGCTTCCTCTCCTGTTCCTTATTTATCTTTCCCTGAGCTGTGCTGAGATTGGTTTAGAATTATTCACAGTGGGTAAACATGAGGCTTTTAATCAGCTGGCTGATATCTGAATAAAAAGGACTTTTTTTTTCTTTCCTGTCTCTTAGTAGATCAGGAACAGAATCCTGCTGAGATTTCCACCGCTTTGTCAGATCTGGCTGAAATTGGCTAATATATTTAAAAATTATTGGAGAAGGACAGACATATGATCATAGAAGGTGAAACAGGGTTCTCACTACTCCTCTTTCCACCCCAAACCCAGAGTATGACTGTCAAAACCACAAAAAGCATCTCCGTGTTGGCTCACAATAACTTAGATCAGTGAAACAAACACTATGCTAGCTGAACAGATTGCAAAGCTTTTGCAAAGTTAATGCCCTTCAGCAGAGCAATGTTTCAGCTCCCATGTACTATAGTTGCATATACACTGCTGTATCTCCAAAGCTAACCTTGATAAATTGGAATTGTACGGAAAGATTGGTAGTCTTTTTTCTTTGAAACAAGACTGTATAAAGAACAGTGTGGAGGTAATATGGTGTGCAGGCACCACTAGCATTACCATCAAATACAGAATCACAGAATCACAGAATTGTCTAGGTTGGAAAAGACCTTGAAGATCATCTAGTCCAACCATTAACACAACATTGACAGTTCCCAACTACACCATATCCCTAAGCGCTATGTCAATGCGACTCTTAAACACTTCCAGGGATGGGGACTCCACCACCTCCCTGGGCAGCCCATTCCAACACCTAACTACCCGTTCTGTAAAGAAATGCTTCCTAATATCCAGTCTAAACCTTCCCTGGAGCAACTTGAGGCCATTACCTCTTGTCCTATAGCTTGTTACTTGGTTAAAGAGACTCATCCCCAGCTCTCTGCAACCTCCTTTCAGGTAGTTGTAGAGGGAGATGAGGTCTCCCCTCAGCCTCCTCTTCTCCAGACTAAACACCCCCAGTTCCCTCAGCCGCTCCTCGTACGACATGTGCTCCAGACCCTTCACCAGCTTCGTTGCCCTTCTTTGGACACGCATGAGTAATTCAATGTCCTTTTTGTAGTGAGGGGCCCAAAACTGAACACAGTCATCGAGGTGCGGCCTCACCAGTGCCGAGTACAGGGGTAAGATCACTTCCCTGTCCCTGCTGGCCACGCTATTTCTGATACAAGCCAGGATACCATTGGCCTTCTTGGCCACCTGGGCATACTGCTAGCTCATGTTCAGCTGGCTGTCAATCAACAAAGACTCCACCTACCATCCAAGCACCTGAGTGAGGGTTGATCCCCCTCACGCAGTTTGCTGTATGGGTGTATTAACTTGTGTCTGTTACCAAGAATTTGCTAGTACAAAGGAAGTGCTAGAAATTTCCAGTTTCCTCCTATTTTCCTTAGTAAAAGAAATACCAAAAATATCAGTCTCTTTCTTTTCTGTCCGTTGTGCTTTGGTGATTGTGGGAAAGATGCAGACACTACATGCAAGCTGCATTTTTCTTGCAGCATAGATAAAAATATCCTGGCAGTGAAGTGTTAACCATCTTCTCCAAAAATGGTGAGAAAGAGATAATTTAGTTTTCTCTTGGTATAGTTTCATATGTTTTGGCAATCCTTCTTCCTTAAAAGGCTAACCTTGGAATTTAGGGCAATAATCAAGATAACCATTCAGTAAAGGGCATGGAAAGCATTCACATCTGAACTCCAGTCACATAAATTCATTGCTTTACATTTTTGAAGCTCACCTATGAATCTCCGAAGCCAGAAGGGTAAAAAACTTGTCATAATTGTCTCAGATAATTTTCAGTCAAAGCTAAAATGCTGTAGCTTCAATCAAACAAGTGAAGTACAATTATTCAGACTTACACTGGCTTTATCTCACAACAATAAATAATAAAAAATCCCAATGTAATAAGGAGATGGCTTATTTCTGAGGATCTTGATCTACTGCTTGGGAAGTGACAGGTTCATGTCCCTTTCCTGTCACAGACATACTGTAGGACCTTATGTGCATAACAAACCAGTCTGAACTTTTCCCAGGTATCAGTAGCATTTCTTTCTCTTAAATAAGTGTTGCAAGGGTAAGTCTACTAAATACAACTGGTACATCTGTAGACCAGGAGTGGGGACCAGGTGCAGCCATGTGCAAAGATGGAACAATCAAGAAAATATGAAGTTTTTACCCCTCTTGGGGCTTACCTGTCAACAGTGACTGCCCCTTGGATGCTGCCAGTTGTGGTGGAAGGTGGCTGACAGCTGAAGATGGTGACATATTCCAGTAGGTAACTAGAAAAAGATCTACCTGTGAGGTAAAATCTTCTGGCTTAACGCTTTTTACTACACATTCTGAAAAATAATTTGGAGAAATCCTCACTGTATTTCCTGTAAGAAAGCTCAGGACAAGCGTGCAGGAAGCAGAACCAAGCCACTCACCAACACTGGCAGGGCCCAGAGGGCACCAAGAGGCCCTAATTGCCCTGAGCAGCCTCATGTGGGACCCCCACCCACGCACACTCTGTCCATAGACCCAGGGCACCATTTAAGATCAGGACTGCTACTCCTTCTCTTTCTGAGCCATGGTCTAGGTGTGCTTGTCTCTAGCTCTGCCTCCTTCTTGGTGGGAACTTAGACACCCCATATACCTTTGTTTTCTGTACTGTTACTGGCTGGACCTAGGCTATCCATTCACTGTGCCTGGACCTGCCTTTCAGCACCCAACTCAGCTGATGCATACCCTGGTGAGTGAAAGCCTGGCCTGTGCTGAGGTTGCTCTCAGCTCCCAGCCCCATGGAGTAGCCCTACTCCCTGGTGCAGAGGCCATCCTGCATATTCTCAGCAGCTGTTTTACAGGAAGTAGGGAGTATATTGTAATTTTCTTTATGGGAGGCTAGCCTCACTGCTTTGAAGCAATCCTAGCACAGTCTTATCAGTTTGATTTTTTTCTGTATGCTTTTCTTAATTAAAAAAAAAAAAATCAAATTCTTTAATTTCAAGACACTAATTTCCAAGCTGGTTATTTTGGTTTTATGTGGGAAGCTTATATAGTGACTGTATATGATGCTAAAGTAGCAACTATAAAAATACTTGTGGAATTCTTCACTTCTAAAGAAGATAAAGAACTTCACAGGTTCTGATAACCTGATGTAATAGAGTCTCCTACTCCTTTCAAACTGCCAGGGTAGTTCTACAACATAACTGCTTAAAGTAAGTGTAATGGCAACTTTACTAGCTGCAGCTGGTCTCTCTCTCCACCTATTTTGCAGCTGTAACAATATTGCTTTGATCAGTAATTTAACAAACTAAAGTTTTCAGGGAATGCCTTGTAGAGTAAACCAAATAACACTTATTTTCTTCTCATCTATCAGATATTAGGAAACTTTCTCATTATCCTAGAAAGAGTGATACATTCTAAAAAGGTATAAATAATTTTATGCAAGTTTGTATTGAGCAGCTGCCAGGAAAAACAGTTAACTAATTATTTTCTGCAGCATTAACTCTCCTTCAGCAAATGAGTCTTCTTCTGCAGAACTGACTTACTGAACAACCTACAAATCAGCAAGCTTTGTGTTTCATGGTATGTAAAAACATTAAAGGATGCAAGTTGGCTCTCATGCAAGAACAGATGGCAACTACACTGATCTTGGTTTAAGTTGACTCAGTTAAACAAGTGGTGTTCCTCAGGGCTCAGTATTGGGAGCAGTTCTGTTTAATGTCTTCACCAATGGTCTGAACAAGGGGATTGAGTGCATCTCAGGAAGTTTGTAGATGATGCCAAGTTGGGTGGGAGTGTCAATCTGCTTGAGAGTAGAAAGGCTCTACAGAGGGATCCAGACAGGTTGGATTGATGGGCTGAGGCCAATTGTATGAAGTTCAACAAGTCTGATTGCTGGGTCCTTTATTTGGGTTACAACAAGCAGATGCAATGCTACAGGCCTGGGGAAGAGTGGCTGGAAAGCTGCCCAGTTGACAGCCAGCTGAATATGAGCCAGCAGTGTGCCCAGGTGGCCATGAAGGCCAATGGTATCCTGGCTTTTATCAGAAATAGTGTGGCCAGCAGGACTAGGGAAGTGATTGCCCCCCTGTACTTGGCTCTAGTGAGGCTGCACCTTGAATACTGTGTTTAGCTTTGGTTTCCTTACTACAAGAAAGACATTGAGGTGCTGGAGTGTGTCCAAAGCACAATGAAGCTGGTGAAGGGTCTAGAGCACATGTCTTATGAGGACTGGTTGAAGGAACTGGGGTGGTTTAGTCTGGAGAAAAGGAGGCTGAGAGGAGACCTATTGCTCTCTACAACTACCTGAAAGGAGGTTGTAGCAAGTTGTCAGTCTCTTCTCCCAAGTAACAAGTGATAGGACAAGAGGAAATGGCCTCAGGTTGCACCAGGAGAGGTTTAGATTGAATATTAGGAAAAATTTCTTTGCTGAAAGGGTTATCGAGCATTGGAACAGGCTGCCTGGGGAAGTAGGTGTGTCACCACCCCTGGAGGTATTTAAAAGATGTGTAGGTGTGGTGTTTAGGGACATAGTTTGGTGGTGGTCTTCTCTAAACAAAATGACTCTATGATTCTAAATTTGCAACCCAGTACAGAATGCATGCAGGATTCTTCCAAAGGACAATGAAAAAGATGCCAAGTATTCAGTCAACTGTTAATCTAAGCCCTGTTGTAAGGATCTATAGCATTACTCATTTTCTGAACATCTTACCAGCAATGTCAGAGGAGACTCCAGTTTTCAGTTAGAGGAATCAGACTCATGAAAGGCTTATGTCCCTGCTGCCTTAGCCCACGCATGCCTAGTGAGCATAGCCTGCCCATGCTTCCTGAATTATGGAACATTAGGAGGAAGTCCAGGAAGACAGAAAGACACGTCCCACATAGCTGCTGGCTCGTATCATCCACAGTAGTTAGAAGATCCTTATGGCTGTGTCTAAGATGATTCAAGGAATCCCTCTGTGCATGTGCTCTGGAGAGCAGGGGAGTAGAAAATGTTCTCCAGTCTTCTCAGTGAACCATCACCAACCTCACATATTTGCATATCAGGCCATGAAACCGTTCTCAAGACTTGACTTATTTTTACCCTCTGAGGCTTTAAATTATAGAATCTTGAATTTTAAACCTTTAAAAGATTAATTTGAACAAAACCATAAAGCTTTAGATAGGGGTGGGTGGATTTTTCTCCCTACACGGTTATGGTGCAAATAAGATGCAGAACTCCCTTCCAAGCTTTCTGTGAGAAAGTCACCTTTGGGCTTGAGATCAGGCAGAGAATAACTTTGGAGACAACAAAGGACAGACTGAAACCACGGGTTATATTGGGAAATGGTTTTAGTTGGCACATTTTATTACATGGTGTGTGCTTTGCAAGTACTGATGTATAAAGTGTCAGTTTTGAGACATTTGGGAGGTACAGATGGATTGGAACATTTCATAAAGACCATAAATCATATTTTTCATCATATTTTGCTTATGTGTTATTCTCTAGAACTACCCATTCATATTATTTTAAGGTAAGTTATAAAATTTCAATTTTATGCCAAAATAGCCATCCATAGCCATCCACTGGTGAATTCATATTAGTAATGATAATAGGATTGAGAGAGTAATTGTGTGCAGGATTTTCGATATTTAAAAGGATGGATATGCACAGTTTAGCTCCCTGCACTGCACAAGAGGCATTCTGCTTGAAATGAATCATGAAAATAGTAATAAGTTTTGTATGTTGTGCACTGCTTTGTACAGAAAAATGTTGAAGCATATTTTGTAGAGAAATGTTGGATATAGTCTACTTTATGTGCCCAAGGGACAGAGTTCTTCAAATTCATCCATCAGACTTCTATGCAGAATGGTAATTCTTCAAAAATGTTAAATTTGCATAGATCATGACTTTAAATTAGCCTGAATTTCAAGAAAGCGCACTACTTTAGGGGATAACAAATATCAGCTTAACCAAAACCAGACAAATACTCAACTGCTTCTAAGTTACTACGGGTATAGCAGAAAATGTAGGAGATAATGTGAACCCTGTTAGAGAACTGGTTAAACCTCCCCAGTTCTGACTCAACCAGGCAGCAATTCAGAAATGTAGTGAAGATCTGTGAATTGTGCATTCTTGTCTGCTGAAGTGGTAATCATATTCCAGCTGGGTATGGATGAAGTGCAAAGTCATGTTTCAAGTCCCAATGGAAAAAAGTAGTTTAAAATACCTCCTTAGTTTCTTTTTAACATTTGCTATTGCAATAGCTTTCTGCTGGTCTTGTACTCTTAGTTGGTCCCTATATTATATGAAGCCTATGTGTTTACCAGGAGGCTTTGGATTCCAGAAGGCAATAGGTGCCTAAATGCAGGGTGAGTGCTTCAGAAAAAACCTACAATTTCAGTGGTGTGTCTTGATGACTCTGCCAAGATACAGATCTCTCAAGACAAGACTTAAGGCTAGTTCCCTTCTACCATGTCATACGAAAGCTACCCTAAAGGAGAGCCATGCTCCAAAGAATTCAGCCCAAAACCACTGCATGAATTATTTCAGTTTCAGTAGCAGTTGCTAAGAAAGAGCTCACCAGAGTGTCTGTAAAAAATCCTCATAGATTTGGGCTTAGGATCAAGTTTGATTTTTAGAAAAGGTTGGCATATTTTTTCCATATAGTGTTCAAATCTGATATATGCTATGCTTTTCATCAACTAGGATCAATGAAATATATGTTTTGGGTAACAGCAGACTGGAGGTGGAATCGTTTGCTTGGAAGGTGGCCAATCTTTACCAAAGAAAACCTTTATCTTTCTACATTTTAGCTGATGGATGCTGATGAAGCATTTTTACTGTGTGAACAGCTCACCTATTACTTTTCCTCTCGGTTCTGGGAAAAGTCTAATAATGAAGCCTACATGAGGTCAGTCTCATAATTATAGCTGTCACCACAGTCTTCCCCCTTCCCTGGATACTTTAGATCATAATCTGCAAAGCCAAAAGTATCTCCAAGGCTAAAAACTACTGATTGTAATAACGAAAAGTACTTAGTTCTTATCAAATATCAATGTCTTCGAAGTTTAGAAAAAAAAAAAATGTTCAGCTCTGGTTAAAGGCAACAAAATAACTGAATCCTGGAAGAACACAGCATTAGATGAATTTCTTGGCAGTCAGATATGCTAGCTGACCAGATTTCTGTGGTTGAAGACTAATAAAAATGTGACACATAGCTGAAACCTCCAGTTAAAAAATCATATCACTTTATATAAAAGTCCTAGAAATTTTTGACCTAGTAATATTATAAATTCTTAATCTAAATATTGTTATGTTTCAGATGAAAGAAAGATTGTCAGTCATTCTTATTGTTAGTTACCTTGTGCTAGTACTAGGATAAACATATAGCAATATGCTAAAAAACATCTGCCCCAGTGATTAGTCCTGGCTGACAACGAACTTGTGGATAGACACAGGTGATTGGGAGGAGGAGTTTTCTGTAGTGCAGTTGGTTTTCTTTTTCAGTAGACATAATGTTCTAGTTTTAGATATTTATATCAGATACAAGAAAGTATCCCCTTTGTATTGACTTAAATGTTTTAACTAGGTCAGACCAGACAGTTTGAATGTTGCTTCCTGTAACTTTTAACCTCAGTTCTTGGCTAATTAGCTCTAAACAAAATCACTTAAAGCTGATTGGACGATGTATGTACACCTTTATTACAATAGTGCACACCTGCCAGGAAAGCCCTGCTGAAAATTTCTAGTGGCTGTCTTGCTCCTGGAACCGAAAGTCTATTACAGTTCTTAAAGTGAATGCTGCTGAATGACAAATGCAACAGGTAGGACAATGTTTCTATACAGCAGGTACAAAAAGATGACTAGACTACTAACAGATCTGTGAAAATCATATTTAAAGTAGAAGGAAATTTTAAACCAGCACAAGTATTGCAGGCTAATGGTATGCAAGACAAGGACCGTGCATAACAGTAACATGGTTTTATCAAGCTCTCATGCATGCAAATCCTTTTCTAGATCTGAGACAGCAGCAACAGACTTGTGAGCTAAGTGCAAGTCAGTGACTTGCAGATTGGGGAGGTA
The DNA here is from genome assembly GCF_047716275.1 of Strix uralensis. Taxonomy (NCBI): domain Eukaryota; kingdom Metazoa; phylum Chordata; class Aves; order Strigiformes; family Strigidae; genus Strix; species Strix uralensis. The sequence continues at coordinate 47,485,314 of NC_133975.1, read as the reverse complement.
CATATCGGTCAGCTCAAACTCAAGGGCAGTGAGCTTGAGTGATGGGGGATAAAACTATGACAATATAAAAGACAGTGCACTTACACTTATGTGCTTAAGTGTATGAGAGGAAGTAAAATGGTTGTTGAGAGTTTGGCAATGTATCACCAGTATTTTGGTGTGCTTCAGATGGCTGATGCTGTTATGTGTTGGGTGTAAGCACAAAATGTAAACCTTCTCTAGCAGTAAATCTCTTCTTGTGTATGGATTTAGGCCAGTTTCATCAAAACATTGCTAGACTAATCTCTTATGAATTTCATGATGATATAGACCAGAATATTAAGGTATTGAGAGATAGTTAAAGGTATGTGCTTAGAATACACTGTAATAAATCTTTTAAAACATCTTTTTAAAGTGGCTATTTACATTAATTATCCAGTATCTAGGAATAACTTGAGTATCACAGGATTAAAAGGGAAAGGGGACACTGGAAATAAAATACAATAACATTTACTGACTTAATTTTGTATTGTCTGAAGATAATGACAAAGCTTCTAGTTCATGTGCCGGATTAGTATTTAAAAAAGCATAACTAAGAACAGAAATGTTCAGATATTTCAGTTAATGTCATCTCTCATCAGAGACATGTAACAGTCAACAGACATAATTTTGCCATTTTAAAGGGATATGGGATTCCTTTAAGTATTCCTTTAAGTATTATCAATATAAGGTTATGTCTCAGTCTTTAGACATGGCAGATGTTGAAAGTCTTTTTAAAATTGTAATCTTAACTTCGGGCTAGTCACATCACTTAATATGATGCTTCTTTCTCATTTGAGTCATATTTTTGCATTTTTTCTTAGGAAGCATGTTGTGCTTTGAATATATAAATCCTTTAATATATCTAGAAATTATAGAGAGGAAAGACATTCACGTTTTAACTCAATGCAGTTTTAGCAGTGTTCAGTTGAAAAGCAGACTTCAGAGACCACCAAGAAGCTCCAAACTCTTTAATGAAACATGATCATATTAGATTTACATTTTTCTAAATGCATGCAGATTGATTTGAGAAATATTACCACCGTAAGAGAGATCAATTGATGTATACACATTTTAGTGTTAACAGGAAAACCTTGATGTGGTAAATTATTTACTCTTTGGATAATAGGTTTCATGGAGAAGCCAAGGTAAGTTGTGACTTAGGGTTTGTGTTAATTCTGGGAGTGAATTGCATAAATATATATGTATATAAACAGTTACAAAAAAGGGGGCAAAGCAGAATAGACATGCTTAGGATGGTTGTGGAGCAAATGCACAAATATAGTGGTAACTTCTGTATTCTGTTTCTTATGAACAAATGATCACTTTTGTCTGGTAGTGTCTTTGAAAGAAATTATGCTTTCATTCTTTCGTGTTCACTTTACCGATTTTTAGATGATCCTTCTTTATATAAGATTTAAAAAAATGTTTTAAATTCAAGTAATAAACATCATCCAGGGTTTACCTAAAAAAAAATAAAATCATTGATATGATAAACTGTTGCTCCTAAGGTAGGAAAAAAACCTAATGAGAGCTATGGCTAATCATTCTTCACTACTGTACCACCACATCTGCACTGCATACTTTGTAAAAATATTTTCAAATATAATATGCTTAGCATTTGTTTGAACTGGTTTTTTCCACTGCACTTTCCTTGGCTAATACTAGTAGATTAGGCATTTCATATTCTGTTTCACTTTGTTGCTATGCAAAAAGGTTTTCCCTTAGGAAAATAAGACTTCCTAAAGTACAGCACTTGAGAAGCATATTTAAAAAAACCTGTTTGCTCTTGTGAAATTTCTAAGGCAATTAATTTGTTATTCCTTTGAAAACAAAGCCCTGTTCTTCACAAGCAAACAAACAAATTTGTTTGTCTAAAATGTTTGACTATATTAATTATCTCTTTAGGATTGACCTGAGGGAGCACATGACTGAGGCATCCCTGAAAAAGGAGTTAGTGTTGCAGAGTAACATCAGCTGCAGTACTTTTTGTTTTTAAGCCAACTGTTTTTGAGAATAGTTCTTCAAATCTCTAAGGAAAAATCAACACAGACATATTTATCTGTAATGTACAGTATACACAAAAAATATAATAATGCCAAGGACTATGAGAGCATTGACAAAATGTTAAAATTTTATCCTTCAGATCACACGCATGAATTTGACAGAAATTCAATTCAGTAAACAGAAGTAATTTTTGTTAGTGCTTGCAAAGTGTCATGTTTTCCTGGCTTCTAGAGACCAGGTGTGCACAGCACCTTCCTCCATCTCCTCCCACTTAGACCCAGGTCATCCAGTTTGGAAGATCAGATACACAGTAGGAGATGTGAAAGGTGACACCTGCAGTGTGGCTACTTGCACAGCTGACTTCTGCAGAGTGTTCTGAAGCTCTGCAACTGCCAATCCTCTAATAACTAATTTTCTCTGAAAATACAATTTTTTTGATGGGAAAGTAAGTGAAGCCTTAAAGAAAGCAAGGGGTAAGGAGGCAACAACAATCTAGAAGTCTTTGCTCTATAAACACTGTCCAGTTCAGTTCTCTCCTTTAACAGAAGGGCTCTTGAGAACTGTGGCTCATCTGCAGCTGAGCTGACCCCTCAGGTACACTGAAATATCTGTGTTTTGACAAGAATTTGCATCTAAGGCAAATTACTGGAAGAAAGGAATCAGAATTTTAAAGTTGAGGCATGGTTAAGACCTCCTCAGGAAGGTGTTTCTCATGGGCATGAGTAAAAACAGTCAGTCACAGTGGTGATGGCAGTTGGGTAATGCAGTGGACCATTTCAAACCATTATTGCCTTGCACTTTTACCAAAACACAGTTGTTTTACCTGTAAGTGCACAGGTACAAATATATAAATAAGAACAAGAATGAAGCATATGGTGTGTGGCTATATGTATATATAGGTATACTGCTACTAGAACCCAAAAGACTGCACTTAATGTGTAATCTCTGAGCTGCAGTGAAGAAGCCATGTGTGTCAAAGAGGATGTGTGATAAAGGTTTTTCCTAAGCTGCACTGTTCAGCGGGCGCTGTGATGAGAGATCAAAGGGTTTTTCTCTCATTTTGCTCCAACACAGGAAAAATCCATACAAAACACATCCAAAAGACGACCGTGGCTCATAGCATATAAAAAATGATCTAAGTGAACCACCCAACAGGAGCAACTGTGTATTATTCTTTACCAGTGTCCACAGAAGTTTCAGCTATTGCTGCCCATAGAAAGGTATGTCTACCTTCCTGAATTAGAGATCTTTTTAAAAAGAATTTTTAGGTGAACCCAGACTAGCCATTAAGTAGCCAGTTAAGTGTGGTTAAGTTTAGTGTGGTTTCTGAACCCTGCAGAATACCTGATATGAAATAGTCTATTTTTTTTTCAGGTTTTTAAAGTCCAGTTAAACGTAAGTCAAGGTATGCCCCTCTAGCTAGTCAGTAAAGGAAGACCTTTTTACATATTAGCTTATCTTTTATACCTTTTTAGACTGCAAAATACATACTAATAATTTAATTAGTGAAGAAAAAATTAATAGAAATCAAGCAAACAAGAATTCCAATCTTTTAATATCGTAGTATTAAGGAAGGGAAACATAACCAGCACACACTAAATCAGTATTGAGGGAAGCCCAAAGACACTGCAGTTCTGAATTGGCTTTAGTCTGTTGCCGTAAAGTAATAAGTACTCTTGGGAAAAAAAAAAAAAAAGAAAACTAGGCAGCAAATAGATATAGGTCTTAAAGTTCAGTGATTGCCTGCAAATTTTGCTCAAGCTTTTGCTCAAGCTCACATCTCATAAGTTTCACAAAATTTCTTTCTGGCTATATAACATCTGGTGAAATACTAGGGCTTGTTGCTTTATTGAAGATAACTATTCATGTTACCTTTAGGACAGTATCTAAGACATGCTGTATAAATTGAATCCTTTTCCAAGTGGAAATTCATTGCAACATCTCTTGTTTGGTTACAGCTGAACAAGTTTTGGGAGTGTAGGCTAAGTTGCATTTGAGTGGACAGATTTACTTGCTTACTTCAGGAAGAAGATTGTGTTAAGATTAGGTTTGACTAGCAATCACTCTTTCTAGTCAAGAAAAATCTTCAAGGGAATAATAATAATTTTTTATAGATGCTGACCTAACTTTTAGCTTTCTTTACAATCTCAAGTCCACAGTATCCTTAAAAGCTTCAATGGAATTGCTTCACATTTATATCTGTTTCAACTGAAGAATATTTGGCTGATTTTCAATACCTAATGTATACAGCACATGACCTGATGCATTTGAAACAATCATGAATGCTTACATTGAATTGGTGTTGTAGCAAGTGTAAAGAATGGACACTTGCTGGTTCAAGTGCACTGAACGTGTGTCTCTATGACCAGCGTGAACCCCCAGCTCTGGACATTGATTACATTATGGAGGACATTCTCCTTATATTCATTGATGCATTTAAACAAGCCTTTTACTATGTAGGTCAAAGGAATCTTTCCTGGCTAAATTATTTCCATTGAACATTTTTACTGACAACTTTAGTCTGTTTTTCTGTTCTTTGTAAATTCTATTCCTCAGATCCTGCTACAAAGAAAGTTGCATGCAAGTATTTGTTGAAGAAAATAGCTTTATACTGCAGTTACACAACTGGATTTTCCTTCACATCTGTGTGTTTCTCTTCAGGTTTTATTTATCTTTGTACTTCTCTTGTACCTGTCCTCCACTCTACCTACAGCCTATTTCTCATACCTGCACATTTTGTGTTCAGATGATGGTTTGATGAATGTCTGGACTCGTGATTGAAAGTAAATCATCTGGGACAGCTAGTTTTTGGCTTTTTTGAAAAGGCAAATGAAAGAGTGAAAAGTAAAAGAACTCCAAAGCAGATTTGGAAGAAGGGGGATTTACTCTGAGTGTGTGATATAGCAAAATCTGCTAAACAATACATTAAGCAATCTTCCTTTGTGGAGATTATTTTAAATTAATTTCTGCTAGTAGGAAATAAATCAGTGCTAAAAAAGATGTCATACACATTTTAATTAAAACATTGGACATGGCTGAATAACTTCAGAGGTTTTGAATCTGCAGAAACTTGACTATTTCTCATACATGTAGATGGGGAGATGAGAGAGATCCAAGAATTACTTCATGTGAAAGTCCAAGTGACTACTGAAACTCTGAACAGTAACACAGACAAACATATATAATACCTACATATTTTCCAAGTAGTGAGTTCTGCTTTTACAGATTGATCTCTTTTTAATCTCCTTTATTTTTTCGAAGTGCTATAGATAATCTCCTGACATAATGAACCTTTTCTTTGAGAACATCTAGGTGACACTTCAGCCATTTTATCATTACCCTGTGAATTCAATTTTGTATGGTAAATCCAAGAAAAACAATATTTTCCAGTAAAATGGACTCAGTGTTTCTCTCTGCTCTATGGGAACTAGACATGCTCTGCATAAATCAAAACACCTAAGTGGTCCCCACTGCAGATCCTGGAAGATGCAGAAAGCCATGGCTGCCCTTGTAAAGGGTCTGTTCCTTTATACCAAACACCTTCTGCTGGTGACTTTAGGCATTGACCAGTTATTTAGGATTTTTTTCTGTCATTTAATCATAACTCCCTTGATGAGGTATTATAGTATGTTAGTTTTCAAAGAGTAGGTCTGTAGATACTGAAGAATTCCCATATGTGCATGAATGCATATACTGTGGTCCGAGTCATAGGAGTGTATTTGTTATCCAGCAGCACAGAGTTCTTATCAACAGTCTTAGAGTGAAGTAGCATCAAACTCTGTGGCTGTACTGGCCCTTTCTATGGAGGTGATATGAAGCCCACTTGGTAATACTCATTCTCTGTTACTTAGAAAAAAGTAGTTCTTCATAATGAGGGTTCAGGTCAGTCAGGGTTGCTCACAGACATACACTGAACAGGATTTTTATTGCCTGCTTTCAAATATAGTTACAAGTCCCTTTGGTATTACTGACACTTGACACTGGAAATCTGAACAGAATTCTGAATAAAAGGAATAGATCTTACTAAATTTTTCAGTAGAAAGGTGGCTATGGAATACTGAGGAAAAAAAAATTGAAGTGTACTAACCATTTCATTCTGTGACTTGAACACAGAAGGTACTCAGGATACCTGGTATAGAGTGGGAACCTAGCGTTAAGAAGGTAGGCTTCCCACAGGAAAAAAAAATGGAGGTGTGCTTAGCCTTGGAATGCTTGGTTTAATTTTATTATGTGGGTGTCCAGTTTTACATCCACTACTAATCCATTTTTTCTAAAATTCATTGCCTTCCTGTCTGCCTTCCTTTCAGGAGAGTGTGTTAGTAATTGCTCCAGAGCTGTTCTATTCTTGCTCTTCATCTGCCCAGTGGATTATATATATTCTGCCTACACAACAGCACACCTCTAATGGGAGAGCGCAGAATACATCTAGGTGACTTAATCTGTAAGTAGTTCTGGCTCTTGATGTTAGTGGTTACTGATGCTTCTGGTAACTGCAGCCCAGAGACTAGGATCACCTGCTTTTGATTTCAGGGATAATTCACTGTGCTATCAAATAAACATTTGATTACAGCAACCATGCTGACAGAAATATTTTCTTAAACTATTTGAATTATGAATTCATATAGATTAGAATTTGAAATATCTTCCTTTTCCTACTTAGATTACCGACCTTTCTTAACTGTTCTTGTCATTTGATTCTACAATGGGCAAGCTGTTCTTCTGTCCAAACTATAAAAACTGTACTTTTGAGCATGATAGACAGATTTCAACATATGCATACTCCCAGATACTTTTAAAAATGTGATTCTACCTAAATACCTAGTCTCATCCTTGAGGAATACTGAAGGCAAAAAAGTTCTGCAAGAATAATCCCCAATTTTTTAACAGATGATTTTTACTTTATTTTTAAACAACAGGCATTCAAAAATGTGAATATCTAGCAGTGTGTTTAAAATATGATTCTCTTTTTTCAATCAAATATTTCATTCTGTTTTAATGATTAGAGAGATACTATGCCAACAGATATTATCTTCATTTGTTGAATCACAAAGGGCCTGGGTGATTATTCAGGGCAACCTAAGATCACTCAGGATACAACTCCCAGTGAAAGATATATTGTAGTATTGTTTTAAGGCCAAGTGATTGGCCTTATGAAAATGACAACACCCATGGTTGTAGAAAATAAAACTCATTGCTTACAGTTGTAATCTCCCATGCTTTAAGGAATAAATCCTTGCCCAAATTTCACTGGATTTGATGAGTTTTATATCAACTTTAACAATGATTGAGCTGTGTTCACCCAGTTTTGGAAACTAATTTCCTTCCTAAGATCACTGCGCTTTATTCCTCTCCTCTGCATTCCATTCTAGCATTGACAAAAGCAGACACAGAGGTATGATAACTGACCTGATAAGCAGTGGATGAATAACTTCAGTGTTTTCCTACAAAAAAACCAGTTCACAGCTCCCTCAAGGAGGTACAAATCCATTGAATTTCATAGAACTTAGACAATTTAAAACTCGGCTCTAATTTCACTAAAACCAAAATTTTCCTCTAGTTTACATTTAAGTTGATCCAGAGCTCGAATTATGAACTGAAAATGTCTGTCTCTGCATGTGATTGCTTTGAACTGTTCTTATAACTAACTCATGTCACAGACAAAAACAATTAGAAGTAAAGCTATTTTAACAGGCTGGTTTCCATTTTCCAAGCAAAGGATTTGTGCATCTTGTTCAGCATTTTGGTTTTACAGCCATTTTTAACACTGATCTTACTCATTTGTGCCAGTAATTTGTCTAGGGACACATATAGAAAAAGTAAAGGAAGACCAGGTCATGTTGTAATTGAAGCCCCACCTAACAGGCTTGGAAGCAGAGCCAAACTCATGTCCTCAGTCTGTGAATCTAGGGTAAACTCTTAAGACCATTTTCCACAACTGTTTCAATTTCTGTTAACAATTCAGCCCTGAACTATCCTCAGATATGACTAAATCTTATTTGTATAGATGGGAGAGTCATTTCTTTTGTATGAATCATCATTCAAAATGAAGTATACTCTGTCTGGAGATGCTGGTAACTGTTATATATAATTATTAGATGTACCTGTGGCTTCAAGACATTCGTATAAGTTCTGTATTTTTAGACAGCCCCAAATGATATATTTCTGGTTTGTTAACCAATGAGCCTTATGTGTTCACAAGTACGTTTACATTATATTTGGCTGATGCAACAGTGTAATATGGTTCCTCTGGAAGATTTGGTGACAGCAAGTAGGGCAAACAGTTACTAGGGATATGGAGCATTCACTATTCAGATGTTTGGGTGACCTGTATAATAGATACTTCATTAAGCATATGAACTGTATCTATAAAAATCACTAATATTATAACACTATTAATAAAATTCCAAATCTATTCAGATCAACAAATATTTAAGTTGTCAATGTTTCCAATACTATTACAGAATTCAGTAATGTGTACCTCACAGCAGATCTGGATGCAAAATTAGAAACAAATTACTGCTTCCGTGAAGTTCTCTCTGTGTATACAAGAGAAGTTTCAAGCATTCAGAGGATTAACATGCAAATGATAAATTTTCAAATGTAATTATTCACACTGGTGTTTTGAGTTGGAAGTGTTCAGATACACCATAAACCTAAAAAACTTATGGCAGAATTCAACAACTTCTGTTAACTTTATTTTGTATGAACTTTTTTTTCCTTGCAGAAGTCACCTAGCAAAAAGCTCTAATTTACAGTAAACTTGATTAGTATGTATCTGCATATTTTGCCATTAGAAAAAGTAGATCTTTCCATTAATTCTAAAGAATTTCTGTTGCTTTTCAAGCTATGTATCTCCAAATGTTTTCATGGTAAAAATCATCGTTGTGTGCTTGTTTCATAGAATCATAGAATGGTTTGAGTTGGAAGGGACCTTAAAGATCATCTAGTTCCAACACCCCTCCCATGGGCAGGGACACCTTCCACTAGATCAGGTTGCTCAAAGCCCCGTCCAACCTGGCCTTGAACACTTCCAGGGACAGGGCATCCACAGCTTCTCTGAGCAACCTGCTCCAGTGTCTCACTACCCTCAGAGTAAAGAATTTCTTCCTCACATATAACCTAAATCTACCCTCTTTCAGTTTAAAATTGTTATGCCTTGTCCTATTTCTATACTCCCTGATAAAGAGTCCCTCCCCATCTTCCCTGTAGGCCACCTTTAAGTACTGGAAGGCTGCTATAAGGTCTCCCCAGAGTCTTCTCTTCTATAAGCTGAACAACCCTAACTCTCTCAGCCTGTTCTCATATGGGAGGTGCTCCAGCCCCCTGATCTTCATGACCTCCTCTGGACTCACTTGAGCAGGTCCATGTCCTTCTTATGTTGGAGGCCCCAGAGCTGGACACAGTACTCCAGGTGGGGTCTCAGGAGAGTGGAGTAGAGAGGGAGAACCACCTCCCTTGACGTGCTGGCCACGTTTTTCTTGATGCAGCCCAGGTATACGGCTGGCTTTCTGGGCTGTGAGTGCATATTGCTGGCTCATGGTCAATTTTCCATCCACTAATACCCCCAAGTCCTTCTCTGCAGGGCTGCTCTCAATCCACTCATTGCCCAGCCTGTATTTGTGTTTGGGATTGCCCCAAGCCATGTGCAGGACCTTGAACTTCATGAGGCTTGCATGGGCTCACCTCTCCAGCCTGTCCAGGTCCCTCTGGATGGCATCCTTTCCCTCCAGTGTGTCAACTGCACCACACAGCTTGCTGTGATTGGCAGATTTGCTGTGGGTGCACTCAATCCCACTGTTTGTCACCAACAAAGATGTTAAACTGCGCCGGTCCCAACACCAAGCCTTGAGGAACACCACTCATCATTGCTCTCTACTTGAACATTGAGCCATTGACCACAACTCTTTGAGGATCTAACTCTATGTGCTACCTATTTGTAAATAATTTATAACATTATTGTTATACCTGTCTCTGAGCTGAAGAAGAAAAGACGGTTTATGCACAGTATTCTATTCACAGATTAAAAATAAGATCCAGGGCAGGTTCTTATCTTTTTACAGAAAGTACTCTGGGAACTTTACTGTCCAGGCAGGTCCACATCACTGGCACGTTAAGCCTCCAGAAAGTCATTAGACTACATTATCTACTCTCCCTGTCTAAATTTTCCTGCTGTGCCACCTTGATGTTTGATGAATGTACAAAAGTAAATACTTTTCTGAAAAGACCTTTAAAACAGTGAAGGGAATTTTCCTTTTAAATGCATAGGCAAAGAGCTTAAATATTCAGGTATACTGATAAGAAGTAAAGTCAGTGTGCAAACAGATATATTTTTTAAATGTCAATTTCCTTTTCACATGTAATCTTTGATCTCATGTCATAAAAACAAGTCTTTAATGGCTAAAGTAATTGAGGCAAGTTATGCGTTACAAAGAACCTGTTAGGAAATCTTAACTGTTACATAGGTCTTTCAATCAAGTTCAGGGTTTGTAAAGCAGCCTACCAAGTTAAATCTAAAATTAGCACAAATTGTTTATGGCAATAACTCATGTAAGTTTCCTGTTAAAGCTTTCATTTAAATAGAGATTGAACAAAGAACTGAAGCACAGCATACTCATGCAGAAAAACTGTGTACTGAGTAGTTATGCAAAATAAATGAATACCAATTTCCTCTTTAATGTTTTGTTACCTATAGCTATAGCCATCAAGGAAAGCCTGTTGAGCAATAAAGGACATAATATTACATAGCTGAATAGCATCATCAATCTTGAAGAATGCTGAAGAACTTCATAAACCATATATCTTTATATATGACTTCAGCTCCAATATATAATAATCCACTGTCTGGAGGTTAGAATCTGAGATGGCAGGAAGTATACAGCATAACAGTAGACTGACAACCATGAGCTTCTAATTTTTTTCCACAACAAAATCCTCAATGTAAAAATTTTCTGAGGTCAATTTTGTTTCCAAATACATTATATCCTGGAAAAGATTTTTTAATTCTTCATTGAGTTTGAGGAGGGAAGATACGTTGTACTTGCTGCATGAATGTCATATTAAATGGCTGACTCCACAAAAAAAGGAAGGAAAAAAATCCTTGGTATTAAGCCAGAAAGCATTTTACAGCCATTCCCTTATCTCAGTGGCCAGCTCTAACAGTAGCTGTGTACCCTGGGGTCACTAGTAGCACTGTAGGTGAGGTCACAGGATAGGCCTGAGTATTTTCCAGCTTGATCCTTAAACCTGATTTTTCTTTTTATATCATTCATATGGAAAAAACTAAATTGTATGCCAGAGAGTTGTGTTTCTAAAAGAGCATAGCTTTCTTTGCTCCATTCCTCAAAAGCATGCCTCCCTTACATGGCTGAATTCAGATCATTCTGTTGTATCTAAAGGCAGCAGGGAGCACCACAAAGTGGACACATTTTTGGGTACTAAACAGCCCTGTGTCTTCAGTTGAAGCCAAAAACCAATCTGTTTTGATCCCAAAAAGGTAAATTTAACAAACCTAACAAATCAGGCTAAAGGTGTTATGTTACACCTATAATCCTTTTCAGGTGCTGCTAGTGAAACTGTCGGGCATACTAATTTTGCTGACATTTTCTCAGTGTCTCAGCTGAGACTGCTTTTCTCAGCCAACACCATTTATTACCCTGTTAAAAACTGAATGCTATAATCAGGTGAAAGGAATTATCAGAGATGAAGCTTGTTTCCTCATCATGTCATTAATTATCAGCACAGGTTTCACAGAGCATCTTTCAGGATAAGGGCCTTTATCCTTAATTTCAAAGTCATGCATTAAAAAGTCAAGAATTCTAAGTCTGGTGTAGATGTTGAGTGCATTTTCAGGAGCATACTTAAGTTATTACAGAGGGCTAAAACTATTTTCCCAAGTTAAAAGAAGTTTTTCTTTCCCTAGTTGTGCCAGGTCTAAATTTCCAGGGTTAAAGAAACCCGGGTGATGAAGGTAGTGTGCTAATGGGCTTTTTCTTCTAGATACTGTGGACAATAGCCTGTAGTCTATTAATTAGTTTAGAGGTGTTGTTTGGCAGAAAAGCTGATAGAAGCTGTTGAAAAATCAGGAAGAAGAAAAGGAGTGATAACTTCTGGTCAGTAATTCCCTGTTAATAATCACATTCTTCAGAGTATTTGGGTAGGCGTGGCCAGCACCTCTTTGTATCTTCACTTTTACGCCTTTAGAAAGTGAAGTGTAGACATTAATCTAAAACCATCAGTGATGTATGTATCATATGTACCAGGCAGCACTTATATATTGTAATTCTCCTGCCAGTGTTGTTTTCCTTACTTGCCAGCCAAAATTGCTGCTTGACACTGACTTTTATTAAAACACTGTCTAAAACTTTGAACTATATTCTTTCACTTAGTCCTCCTGCACCAAGCACCCATTCTGTAAAGATGCGTAGTTTTAATAAGGAAGCTTTTCAAGTGTGGTGTGGCCAACTGTTAAAAATAAATTGGGAGCATAGTACACCCTTGTGAAGGTTCTGGCCCGAATCCCTCTTTTTTTAAAAAAAATTATGACTTTATTTTCCAGCCAGCACAGATCAAAGTCCATTGCTTTGCCTCTGCATTCACTGGTGTTTCCATCTTTTATCATTACCATAGCCAAATACCTCCCTCCTATCCCATTACTCATCTCTTCTGTGATTAGTCAATGACATGCTGGGGAGCTACACCACAAGCAAGAGGGAAGATGTTAGTGAGACTAGCTCTCCCTTCCACTCACACATCTGTAAATATAGATGTGCTACTCATTGCCAAGGTACACTTTGTTTAATTGTTCTTTTTAGATAATCAAATATTAATCATTTTTTTCAGTTGTTGAAGGACTGTTGGTACTTTTATGCTATAACCTTGAATCTGTAAATATACATGTCTTATGCAACACAAACAAAACTCCAGTAGGAAAAATATACATGAAATTTTTTTAGACCTAAACGCCCATGGCACTCCTGGCTGTTTGGATCACTTCTTATTACTCTCGTGACAGTGTTTCATTACAATTTGGTATGAGAACTGGAAGAGCTATGTGATTTCCATATGTTTTTACATTTGTATTTTTCTGCTATTAGTATGCTAGAATACATTAATACATGGGTGTTGGTAGTCAGAATTATCAGAAGACTGTTTTGAACCATGAGATTCTCTCATAAAAATATTATGGTACTACCTTAAGGCAGATATAATTTATAGCAAGAACATCGAGATTAGAGGTTAATCTAAGATAACCCATTTCATATAAGAAGGTTAACTAGCAGAGAAAGAAACTAAAAATATATGCAACAATGATATCAAAACACTAAATATATTAATATTCTAATTTCTCCTTTTAAACACTACATTTTCTGATGTAATAACACGGAGAACCTTATGCCAATAACCTCAGAGAGTGGTGGTTCTAATGTTTATCAGCTGATGGGGCTCTCAACAGAAAATTCGGTAGTGGACTTTTGTGTGTATTTGTACATGTGCAGGTATGCACAGATAATCCAATGGAAGTCTAAGGGGATGATATCTTACAAAACAAAACCAGTATAATTTATTTATTAGTAAGGTAATATTAAGAAGACAGATAATTTAGTTGTGATATGCTGGAAAACAGGAGAAAAAAAAAAAAAAAAAGAAATGTTGTTAATCTGTAAGGCACTTTGTAATTTTTTTTCCTGATACACAACTTTTTGTGCTTGGCTTGAGTTGTCATACGCCAGTCTTTATGAGCTTAGAGATGGTCAGTGAAACCCCCAAAGAAGGCACACAGGAACGTCTGATGACTGCGATGTTTTAGCACTGGAGCGGGCTGGGAGGAAGACCACTTGGTTGGGTTTTTTTTCTGTAAGAAAGTGTTAGGTGATGCAACTTGTTACACACTGTAACAAATTTGTACAAAGTTTGTCCTTGCTTCTGTTGTGTTACACCACTCATGAAGGTCAGGACAGACAAAGATTTTATTTAGTTTGCAATGTCCTGGAGGGAATGTATCTCACTGTTCCCAACATAAGAGCTACCTTCAACTTCAGAGATCTACCTGTTCATTTCAATATAAATATACAGAAACCCACTTTGAGAATTTCAAGAGCATCTTCCTGGTTTTCTGTCTTTTCCTACAATGTAAGCAGCATTGATGTCAAAGGCAAGCCAGAAGAACACACTTTCATGAGGTGGTTACACTATCACTATGAGAAAAAAATGGCTATATAATGGCAACTGAATATTTATTATCCTGATTATTACCAGCTCTGGAATAACATGTTTGACCAAGACTTTGACTCAAGACCAAGCAAATGAGAGTGAACCCATTCTCACCAGTGTTGAAACATGAACTTTTTTTTTTTTCTTCCTCACCTTTCAGCAGTCATACAGGATTTAAAAGGGTTAAAACATAACAGCTTTCCCTCCAGGCAACAGTGAAATCATTTAGCTAAGGAAATTATAACTAATAATGTTTTGAGCTCTCCAAATTGCCTGCAAATGCATTTTGCTGCAGAGCTTGTAAAAAATCTCAAGAATTTCAATATCCAAAATCTAGGTAAGCAAGAGGAGGGTGGTCTGGTAAGAGGAGGCTTGCCCAGGTAGCCCAGCAGAACATGATGTATTATACTCTGCTCTGCTGATCCTATTGCTGGAAGAGGGTTAGGTATTATTCATTGCATGTCTCAGACTAGTGGAAGCTATATTTTTGAAAGGGCAGATTAACAATCAGAGGAGTTTTTTTTTTTTTAGTCTGTCAGTTTGATGTGAGTTTTTTTGATGTTTATCATGTCTGTTTGAAGCTCCTCTGTCAGGCATTTTGAATGCTAAAATAAGTTGTGAGGAGGTGGGTTAGTGGTGAAAGAACAAATAGTAAGATGTTCATGAGAAAGGCAAATGGAGATCTCTGTCACTTATCACACAAAGTGCAAGAAAATAAGGTGCAAAAATGGTTTTAACAAGTCTTCTATTTTGAAATATTCTCCTACTTCTGGTAGATTCTTCCAATAGCAAGAATATTGTTTAAAAAATTAATTCTTACAGAACTGTACATATTTTAAGTGGCTCTATTGTAAGCATATTTTTTCAAGCTTTCTCTTAAATATGTTTATTCATATGTAATAAATATAAGAATTCCTTAGAAAGTGAATACAAATGATGAGATATTTTAACAATATTCTAGTCTTTTCCAGAAATTACATGTATGGAATCAGAATTTGAAAACACTATATTCTCTCCAACCCCTTGACATAAACTGGATATTGACAGTATTATTTATTGTCTCTGCCACAGTTTAGTCCCTCACAACATTAGAAAAAGTTTAATTTATTACTGACTCACTCAAGCTTTTAGGCTGTTCTTTTGAGTTCTTTAGAGAGAAGATGCTACTGAGTACAAGTAAATTAAATAAACTGCACCCTTTTAGATACCTTTGCATTTTGTTTAACTCAGGAAATAAATTACTAGAAATACTCTATGCCTACCTGTATAATGCAACTGCATCACAGATCTAGTCTTTATTATTGGCATAAGAATTCAGTTCTTAGGCATTCAAGCTTTAATGTCAAAAAAGCTTGCAAAAAAATTACATTTACATAGAAGGGCAAAGTGGCATAAGTGTTTTGTCTGTTAGTACAGCAATGCTTGAGGTGAGTGGTTAGATTGCTACAGTTTATGCATAACATACATTTAGCCTAATTAGCAAATGAGGTCAGCAATTAGATAGCTGAAGGGGATCAGTGTATGAGCCCAACTATGCCATAAAGGTTATAAGGAAAAAAGCACAAGCTAAAATCTTTGCATTAGCCTTAAATCACAGTAACGCAATGCCAGCAAGAAAATACTGCCACAAAACCTGTTCTCAGAGGACAGAAAAGCCATCTGATCAATGGCTTCAATCATTGTGGTGGCTGATCAGTAGGGTAATGATGTAGGAAACTACATATCCCACACATCATCTGCTAAACTGACCTCCTCTTTGATAGGTGGGTTTGGCAGGGAAATGGGGGTGATCTGGACTCTCTTGAACTTGAAGTCGTCACCACAGGCTGCTTACTTGGTGGTAGCAGAACCTGCATTAACAAATAGCACAAACTTGATCACCATAACTGTTTGCGGTTTTTTAATCCTCATTTTGCTTGACAGTGTACAAATTCTCTGGCTCCTCCATCACCTGCAAGCTAAGCAGGATACATGGTCTAAAACTCGTTGAACCACCACCACCCATGACCCTCATCTTCAAATAATCCTGGAAATACTTCAGAGTGTTGTATAATACAGTTCCTTCACAGAATCACAGAATTGTCTAGGTCGGAAAAGACCTTGAAGATCATCCAGTCCAACCATCAACCATCTTGTTCCTTGACAAGAATTACAAAGCGCGAAATGTAATATAAAGGGATAAAAGAGAAGCTGTCTTTAATGAGCACACATGGCTCTCTGTCATAACAAATTACCCTGTGATGCTCATGATTAATTGTGCTGCCACTTGTATGGCAGCACAGTAATGTAAGCCAAATAAGCACAATGCAAGACTGTCTGCAAAATTAGTAAGCTTTTTAAATTTAATATTTATCACTGACTGCCAGCTGTGACAATCCTTTGACATATATGTGATCTTGCCTGTAGTGTCCTGAGTTAAAATGGAACATATAGAGCCCTGGTTCAGTGCAGGGCCAATGAACCTATACAAACTGGTAAGCCAGAAGGTGCTACAAATTAAAATGAATTTGTGCCAATCTCTCTTGAGCTAGATCTGATATTATTACGTTCCACTCCGTCTCTTTTTAAGATATTCTCTCACCATATTTTTCCAAGCATGTCGTCGTCTTTTATTCTTTGCATAGATTTTCTTGTAATTAAGATATTTTTTCTTTCTTGTACCTGGTACTTAGATTATGCACCTGTTTCCAGATTACTAATGTAATGCTATTAAAACTGAGTTACAATAGCACTACAGAAATCCCAGTCCAAACAGTATATAAATTCTTTCTTCAAGTCAAAATACCAGTTATGTGTGAAGATTGCAGATTAGCCTCAGGCATTCTGCTTCCTGGGCTTGTGACATGATCACTCTGCCTCAGATGATAAACTACTGAGATATATATATTAAGAAAAGCATATAATCTGAACAAAAAAATTTCTAAAATACCACATCATGACACTTATTAATAGTTCATCTTCTGGTGCTTTTGATTATGTTGCTTTTCATTATTTTTCAAGGGAAAGGGAAATTTCTCAACCTTTTCAGAGATTGGAGTGTGGAGGTAAATTTAAAAATTAGGTCCAATTTATGACAAATTATGTTTCTAGAATGTTATTGGGAATCCAGATAGCCTTTGAAGATTTGGGCTTTAATATTTACTGAGTTTTGCTCTCCTTGGGGCCTGTAAGGAACTGAAGGAAGAAATGCCTCAAAGATTCGTTGACACAGAAAACCTCAAGGACAAGTTGTGGCCTTTGCATTAGTCTAAGGAATGTCACCAAGGAAGCAGGAGTGTATCGAAGGATGCACCCCCCACTCCCTTGCAGTTGCATTGACAAACTCCTTAGATAAGCCTCAGAGGGGGAGACATGGACTGAATGAAACCAGGTTGTTTCCCCTCAAGCACAAGTACCGCTAAACCCAATACTTTGAGGCTCTATTGTGCAAGCCAGACACCAGGCTTGCCTTGCTAGTGACTAATGGCCCCTCACCATTGAAGTGGTAACAAGAACTGATAAGAGGCGATCATTTCTGGGATGACTGATAAGATCTCTGGGAACAGAGGAAAAACCAAAGGCAGCAACTACCACCGACTCAACTGGCACCCATGCTCCACCTTTTTCCTCATATGCTAATTGGCTAATAAGACAAACTTAAAGAGGCAACAGAAACTTTGCTGTGTGTGCACCCACCATTGAAGCTAGATACGTGTGCACCCGCCACCCAAGATTACTGGATCTGAGCAACACTGGATCCAGGGGTAGGGATCCAGATTTCTTTGACTCTCTTCTTCCCCCTTCCCCCTTCCCCCTTCCCCCTTCCCCCTTCCCTAAATTTATAAGAGACCACATTGCTTATTAGCTTTTTCCAAGTTTAAATTGTTCTCTACCACAAGTAAAATGTTTTAACCAGTCATTTGGTGTCATTTCACCTTAATTTAACCCAAGGGCAACACAGAACCATTGCAATTCTCTGGGCTTCCTGTCTGGGTCGTGATAGGGCCCTACCGTGAGAAGGAGAGTTCAGCCAAACTGAGTGCTTTTGAGAAATCCTCTAACATTAAGGGAAGCTGTAACCTCAGGTTCTGGAGTAGACACAAATATTTTTGATCTTCAACCCCAGATTAAATGCACAATCAATAGTAGCTAGCATCAATAATCATTTTTTCCGTTCTCTGGAAGAGCAGGTCAATAATGGAGTGATGTGGGTTTCTCTCAGCATTGTATGCACCGCACAACTGTGCTGCAAGACACTCCATCTGCTTTTACACAATTGTGCATGCAGACCTAACTCAGTAAGGTTTTTAATTGCTTACCCAGCAGAAGAATATGGTGTTTCCATTAAAACTATCGCTCAGTAAACTGCAAACAATCAGGACAAAGTGGTTTGTAGAGTTATATAGTATAGCTAACTAGGACTGTGTTACATGGACCAGCATCTATTTAAAAAAGATTCAACTTGTAATTCAACTTGTAAAAATGAGATAAAGGACTGTGTTTTTCTGCTCAAGTAAGTTATCCCCAAAATATATAGAGAGAGTTTTAGAAGAATGATTATGGCTCAGAAGTTCCTCTGAGAAAGAAAGTGATGGGTTTTCAGAAGAAACACTGAAGCTCTGTTTCTGGAAGGAAATGCATTATTTAGCTTATTAATGAACGGCATAAAAGCACCAGCTGAAACCAGCAAAGAGAAAATTCAGGATAAATAGCTGTAAAAATAGTGACTTCAGTCCTCTACTGGATTTTTTTCAAGTAACTAGAGGAACCACTAGTAAAGGTGAAGTAAGAAAATGTTCAGCACTAACAGATGAAAGGATTCATCAGAATTATCTGAGCCATCGCTTAGCTTCTTTAATACTTCAGAAAAAATTTCATGCTTTCTGGTAACTTTAATTTTACTCCTTTTTATTTGATGATTTTTTTTCATAACAAATTCCTGAATTATTTTGTGAGTAGATGTCTGGTTTACACATGGATCATGATTTTTATAAGCTGAAGAAATGCACCAGGGTTGACTTCAGTCCATACTGTTTTTTCTGCATCTCAGAGCTGTCAGAGAAAAATTATGAACTCTGGATACATGATAAATAAGGTCAGTTAGAAGAGAATCCACAGATGCCAGTACTCCATTAAGAAGGAAAACAATGAAATGTGTGAAATATGTGTTTAATAAATCTAAGCCTATTTTTGGGCTTAAGCACTTCGCTGAGGGTAGCCCCCTCCACGTCACTCCTGAGACAAGAAAGTCACAGCTCAATGTTATCAATATAGCAGCTCACCTTTAATTTAAAGAAAATAGAAGAGCAAGATGTAATGTACAATGGAAAAACAAACAATATTTTTCTAAAATAATTCAGTAGCTAGGGCACATCTCTAAATGCAGAACCAGGACATCCAGATTTGGTTCCCTTAAGAGGGTTTAAGTGCACATTTGGCATCTTGGAAAGTAGTCTTACCCCTTGACAAAGGCTACTCTGAGGCTTGAGGGATACTGCTTTCCTCATCTGTTGAAACTCTAACATTGCAAAAAATTCAGGTTTCTTTGGGCAGGAAAAACATGTCAGGCTGTTGGCTGGCTATTCGTTTAAAAGAAGAGGAGAGATGGGCTCCAGTAGTTAGGCTTGATCATTCATTTCACCCAGTTGTTTTCATTCTTAAATACTAAAACAGTGTTTCACTATGAAGTCTGTAAGCAGGACTCAAAAGAAACCTGCAGGCTGCTGTCCCACTGGGTCTCTCTCACCCCATGAACCCTGGCTTCTTTCCTGCACTGTGGGAAGGACGAAGGGAAAGATTTACAACCACATCAAAACTGAAATGCCTTTGGATGTCCAGGGAAAGAAGCTTCAAGAGCACATAAGGAACAAAGGTATCTATGGAGCCTGTGTGTTGCAGGCATAGTGATAACTGACTGGGAGGCTTTTGAATGTGTGATCAAATCGTAAGTCCTGTCTTGCATCTGTATGAATTTCCTGCGACATAATTGTAACCTAGTTCTGCTTTTAAAATGCCGTTTAGAGAAGCTAAGAGACCTTGCAAATAGACATTACATAATTTAGAGGGCATTTTTTAATTGAAACAAATTACTTTTTTAGAAAAAAGTCTTTTGAGTAATATCTTATCTGGGGCTCACTAGAAGAGTATTGAAGTACTTGCCCCAAATTATTAACATTCATTTACACTTAAACATCCTTATTTCCAAGACAGGCTAGATCCAAAGCTGCAAATGACCACACTTCATCAAAATATTTTATATTCTCCCACACAATTCCTACACACATTTTCATAAAATTGATTTGCATTACTCCTGGGCTATCTTCAAGGATCAAATCCTGTCACTCTTGTTCAGGTTAGTGACGCCTCACTCTGCAAAAAGTCGCATTAATTTTGAGTGATTCCTCTTCTCAGACCTCTCCTGAGCTACAAAATTACAGCTTCTTTCAGTAACATATTTGATGCAGCAGCAATTAAAAATGAGAAGTTCTGCCAATAATCCTTCATTCCTCAAAGTGCACTGACTTCAATGCAAGGTGGGATGTACTGTCAGGCTGTGACAGCCCAGAGCAGGAGACAGCCCTTCTGGCAGTCCTCCAGTGCCTCGCTTCCCCAGGTTGAGTTACTATTTTCCTACCTTTCATGTGAAAACTACTTTCTTCATGTGACTACTATGTTCAGATGCTGCAGTGATAAACACCAAGGAAACCCATTATGAAGAAAAATGTGTATGTGAGTGGTACAGCAGCTGTTGCCAGGCCTTCTATCTGTGTCCAGTTTTTGCTGCTACTTCAGGGAAGCAACATAGAAGGTCCCGTTATGCAATGCAGAGCCATAGGTTATGTAAAGCAGATGCAGTAAAAACTGACACCAAGCAAAGCATAACTTTGACTCTATCCCTAATTGATTATTAAATACCACAGTAATTTTCCCTATAGCACTGAAGTCTGAACCTGTCCTAATACTGACATCACTTATCCTAGTGTGACTCTATAGATTTAACACAACTTTATGTCATTGGGGACAGGAAAAGGTCATAAAATTAGCCGTAGGTGACTTGGTACAGTATAATCCATGCTTAAACACCAAATATAAATGACTAACTTCATATTTGTTAAGCAACCTTCACTCCTTTTTAAAATAAAAGGAATTCTGGTGGTATTTAGTATGTTTCAAAAGCAGGTTATTCTTTACCCAGATGCCCAGCTATGGCATTAGTTAGCAGTGATTATGGCTAATAAATCTAAATCCTACTAGAGAAATAGGGGGGTTTTTGGAGTTCATCAGCATGAAAAACTAAATACTATCTAACGCTACAATATAAATATATTGTATTTGGAACAGACCCTAAGACACTGTTGTATTTTATTGTGCAGTCTGTTTCACACATAATCTGAAACAGCAAAAATATAAGGATGAGCCCTGACATCTTTCTGCTTCTTTGTAATTATCCTCGGTAAAATTCCTTGTGATTATATTGATTAAAGTTTTCTTTCAGTTTTTCCTGTAGATGAAACACATTTCTCGTTTATGGAGGTTGAATTTATTCTGTCATTTCATTGTGTCATAAGCATATATTTAATGTTTACAAGGACAAAAGTGTATTCTATTACAATGCAATCATTGAGAGAGCTAATAAAAACTGCATTTTCTGTCAGCATTTTCCTGACTTTTGTTGAATTCTTGTTCTCTGACCACAACAAAGCAAGCTTTATTTGTGAATTAATTTTTCACACTTTTTTCAATGAACAAGAATGCACAGGCACACATATATACAATGTCTATGATTTTAAAAGTCATGCCCCAAAACTTAAAATAATTTTTGATGGACAACAGACAGAAGCTATAGAAAGTCATCACCTTATGATAAGTATTGGGTTAAATATCAAATCCTTATCTTAATGTGCAGGTAGAGAGGGCAGAGTTACAACAGAAAGGTCTTTCCGAGGTGAAAAGCAGCAGCACCTTGACAGCCTTCATGGTGGAAGCACAAAAAGATACTAGTATTGTGGTTCCTGGCCCTCCCACTCGAGATCTTGAGACTGTGTTTCCAGCTATGGCTGTAACATTACTAAGTCCTTAGTAAGCATGGACTGAGGGGAGGACAGCAAACCAAGGCCAAAAACTGGGGGGAAAACACTGCTTTCCCCCCCGAAGCCCACCCTCTATCCTTCACTGAACATTTCAGCACACTCTTTCCATTTCAGGCTGACAGACTCCTATATCCACCTAAATATGAAGTCCAACTACGTTGCAGACAGCATGTGTGACTTAGCGGTGGCAGGATTTTCTAGTGCAGTTGCCCATAGCAGAACCACTACAGCCCCTTCATCTGCTCCCTGCATCTGCAGAAGCCGTCCTTGCGGAGTGCCGCCAAGCCTGACGGCAAACCCTCTGTTGTGCTGAGTTGTCTTCAGTCTCTATGCTTTCCCTTGCATAATTTTTGGCTTTAAATATTAAAGTAGTGTATTACTAAACATCAGGGAAATAAGCAATTCTGTGCAATGGAATAGTTGTTATTTCCATCTGACTGAGAAATATGTTGCGGTCTGGTCTTTCTGGCTGCCGGTCAAGACACCGTAGTTCACAGTTTGTCATCTCCAAGACGTGTTGCTGCAGACATCCCCTTCCCACTGGTGAGGTGAACAGGAGGGATCCCATCAATTCTGCATGTACACCCTGATGACCCATCAACTGCCAAATCCCTTTTAAGGCCTCCTTACTCAATCTGTGGATTCTTCGACAGGCTATGCCTAAAATGCCTCCACCTGTTTTTCCAGCAGTTTTCTGTTGGCAGCCAATATGACCATTAAGAAAGGTGAAAATTTATTCTTCTAAACAATTTCTCCTTTAATCTGTACATATTATTCAAAACGAAAATTGAAAAAAAAATAGAGTATATTAATAGCATTATAAGTTCTGTTGTTCAGTTTTTCAACATCTTTTTTGTAAATAATGAGGACAGGAAAAAAAGTTGCTTCATTTCATAAATTTGCACTTGCAGGAAGTTACAGTCCCTGTGTTCATTTCATCAAATTAAAGTTCACTTCTTAAATTCACTATATCAACATATATCTTTGCTTTCTAATATTTCTAACATTTTCTATAGCTTTCTAACATTTTAAATTCCAAATTATTAGGTGCCTATTTACATTATAATTGAGACCTACAAAAAAGGTCTTTTTGTTTACAAGTGTACAATTCTGATATTACATTTCCAGCCATTGTATTTTCTCTTAAAATTAGAGGGGTGCCATCAGTTAACCAATATACATACATATTTCATATGCAGAATACCCATCTCTAATATAATCTATATTTTTCATTACTGAGAAACAAAAGATCTACATTTATTTAATAAATAGAAGCAAACATTTCTGTGTTTTACCTAACAACGTCTAATTATACATAATAAAGAACTGTATATGCCTTAAAAATTTTTCTAACTCATGATGTAATTGAGTTTACTTTTAATAAATAAATTCCCAAGACTATTTCTGTTTCACTTCAGATTTCTGTTTTTTTCTAGGAAAGACATGTGGAGGGGGAATGCTTTTCCCTCACTTCATAATTTCGATGTATTTTGTCTCTGAAAACTTTGATGAAGCAATTACAAGGAAAGGAAAGCTTTGAAACTCTGAGGCACAGAACAAAGGGAAGAAAGGTCTAGGGCCTTTCAGCAAATGCCAGAGCTCTCCTCCTGAGAAGTCAGGTCTTAAGGGATTCTGGAAGAATGCTAGTGTCCCCACCCCAAGGATGTTGCTGTTGTCAATAATAAGTGATCAGGAAATTATCTAGTATAAGGACCTTTACTTTCTCCTGTCAGTACTTTCATGTGAATTTCCTTGAAAAAGACCACATAATTCCCTGAATACTGAATTCACAGCTGAAGTCCTCTATTATTCAAGTCCATGCTTCCTTCCTCATTCTCTGGGGCAGAAAAGAAATGAAAGCAAGAAAGGGCACAGGCTGAAATAATCAAGTGGAAAGGCTATAGGTAGGTTTTAGACTGAAAAAACCCCCAAACACTTAACACTGACAAACCTTAACAATGCATCAAGCAATTTGATCATGAACTTAGGGGCTGAAATGTCATTGCCACTTAATACCTTAGCTATTTCATCATACTTTGCCATTTGAATTATTATTCTTGCCTTCCTAGTCCTTCACTTGCCCAGACCTCTGATATATATTGCCCACATATTTTAACTTTCCTAATCAAAATAACTTCACAACTCTCCAAATCCTCCTACACAACTTAGCCCATTTCCATATCCTGATTTTTTTCTGCCTCACTTTCCTGATGCAAGTCATATAAATTAGTTATGAAACTTTGAAGATATATTTCTGATGGGTGGATTTTTAGAGGTTCTAACTATTCCTTTTACTGTCTAAGACTGCCTTCTGTGGTCTTCTTACATGGTACTGTCTTGGGAGTGGGAATGCTGTACGTAATTGTGTTTTTTGTGCACTTTTCAATACACATTTAGTGCTTAAAGGATGGTTAAAAAAAGTAGAAGAATGAACTCGCCAACTCCAGTAGTCACAAACACTTGTGCCTCCAGTCAAAGAAAGGAAGGACCTTCATACTGGAAGGCAAAATGCTGGATTACCAAGTTCAGGGAGAAAATCAATGTCTTAAATATTTCTTGGTAAGGAAAGAAAGAAGAACATTCAGGTGTGCTGCTACACTTTGGTTGAACAATATATACAAACATGCATATTCTAACAGTCCTCCATAATACTGAAACCAGTTACTTATGCCTATAGTTCATGCAAGGGGAATAAACCACATTAACACATAATTCTCTTTCTGTAGGAATTAGCAGCTGTTCATTGTTATTGTCAAATGATATCAGTAAAAATAACATTCTTGAAATAATTATATCAGTATGTAAATGAGCCTCTAAAATTTGTACAGGTGAGTACTAATATCAATATGAAAAAGTTAAAATAACTTTAAAATCCTCAGATTTATTTTTTTTTTTAAATCAAGTAGTCATGATATACGCACAGGCAAAATTGCATCTATGCAGTCTGAACATTTGTTTGGCTTCATAAACTAGTTTGAACTGTTTAAGAGATGAAGGGTAATTCCTTGCCACCTTCACTGTAGAGGCATTGTTAGTTATATCACTGCAGATGGCCAAAGGAAATGTCTCCCTTTTAATTGATTCTCTCGCCTTTGAGATTTACATGGGGCATCTAACAGATTAACAGATTAAACTGTGAAATTATAGCTCTTGTTAAAGAATTGCAACAATACTTGGAAATGTAACCTCCTTGTTGTGTCCATTTAGGAGTTGTTTTTTGTTTTTTTTAAGTTTACCTTAGCTTCGCTGGTGTTCAGTGTGAAAAGATGTAAAACATGAGATTTGATTTTGTTTTAACGTATTATCTTTCATTTAAGAGAGTCACCGAGACTTTGTTCCTCAGTTATTATTTTAGATAGATATAATACAGACTTTTTTCCTAAGCTATTAGTGCTCTGGAGAGGTTCATGCCCAAAGGGTGTTCTCTGTTTTAATATTGTTAAATTACATTTAGAAGATAACACAAGTATCGATCTTAGTAAGAAGGCAACATTCTGCATTAGTCAGGTCAGCTGTGATAGATATTACATTTTTGGCAAGGCTTGGTAATTTCTATGTTTTTTATTGATCTCCCTTCTGGTCTAAGTTGCTGTTCAATAGCTGAATTACTAACCTAGTTATTTCATTATAACAAGTGACAAATAATACCATTTTTAGACCTACAGTGCCCTATTTCAGATTCTGGGATCCTAACACAGATTCAGTCAATACTGATTCAAGCTCAGGATTACTCCTTCTTTGTGGAGAATGTATCAGCCTCTTCAGATGTAGACTCACAGGATGGACATATCCACTGTTTTTGTTTGCCAACAAAGGTCAAAATGCAAGTATTAGCATTCAAGAACATTACAGTAGTTTGGAAGCTGCCTGGGGGACATGTCTAGCAACTTGAGACTGGAAATCCTGCCTCCATCTGTCTCCTGCTAAAGAACAGTAAAATATGCCTATGCTCCTTATGCTATCACTTAGGAATGTCAAGAGAGACACCTTTCAGCATGAATCAGGAAGAATCACTGCTGAAAACAAAGTGATCTTCTGGTTTTCTCCTGTGAACAAAGGTCTGTACCATAAGAATAATACGCAAATTTCATCTAGTCACCTAACAGAATAGCTAGAAACTGTTTAAATGTCAGGTTGAGGTGTCCTATTGACGATGTTCTTCTCAGTCAAGACCCAGGTATACCACTGTTTGAAAGTAGACCCTAGAGAATTAACAAGTCTTAGAGCTGAAAACATTCTCAATGTACCTAATTCTTCTGATGCAGTGCTATTTTCTCAGCCAACATATACAGTACTAGATGTGGTTTTATACTCTGAAAAGGTCTAGATTCTCCTAAGTGTTGCAATGATTTGTGTAATTTTCATCTTTTCCCAGCTAAGTAACATCAGGAGAGGAAAGAAAGGATCAGAATGGATGAAGGCACTTCTTAATAAGAAATAAAACTGAGTCCAACAGTAATGAAAGGGCACATGGGCACATCCACTCATTTTTAGCATTATGGCAGTGACACTGCATTGACCAGCAATGACCTCTCTGCTGCCTCTACTGATGATGGAATGTCACCAGCTTGTAATTACATGCACTGAAGACAACATCCTGCCATCCAAAATCTTCTCAACTCTGTCAGATAAGTGAGAAAAAACAATAAAGATCAGCCCTTTATCAGAGTTTTATGCAGTCATAAAAACCTCTGTAGCTACTAGGACACAGATACTTTTTGCTTTAAAATGTTGAAAAACTTAGCAGAACTGGCTTGCTCTTCTGTAATTTCTGTGCTCAAAAAAATAATTTCTTAAACAGTCAAGTAGACCTACAGCTGAAACATATCCCATTTTTCTGACCAAGTCAGCAACCAGTGACAGAAGTCTACTTTTGATCCTTTTCTCCAGGTCTTATCTCTCTGCCATCTCTAAACAGTGCATTACCTGCGGTATATCTATTTTTCAGAGATAGGTTCAGAATGATTTTTTCTGACCTACAAAGATCATAGGAGACAATAAACATTCTGTTCATCAGTGCAATCTTTTCAACAGTACAATTTTTCATTTGCATCACTCAAGAAGTAAATATAGTTGCCACATACCCACATATGAAAATCTGAGTGAAATACCCAGATGGAACCACATATGCTGACATTTTCCTGCGTCATCATCAAATCAATCTTAGATAAGCATGCAGAATGAAGAATCTCATTCTCAACAAGAATTATGTTGTTTTTATTAGCTACAAACATGAAACAAACAATTGATTGCCCATGAAGAACTTGATCTCCTGCAATCCCTTTTTTAAAGTAAAATCAGTGCAAATGAGACTAAACACCTTGATCAGAATATGTGGCTATTATTCTGCATTGTTTTGTTTGACTGCCTATCCCTTCATGAGACTTTCAGTTAATCTGCTGTAAATCCCTTCTTCTCAATACACATGCAACAGAATTGTTCAACCCTTTTGAGACCCTAATGGTCTGAAGCTGGTTTTGTGGAACAGAAATTTTCTCACCACCTCAGACCATACACAAACAATACTTTTTCTTAGCCTTCTTTTAGCGTAAGTCCACAACATACCTCCCAATGTAGCATAGAATTACCCAAGTAAATGTTAAACTTCCAAGAATCAGATAAAATGATCTTGAGCTGCATTTTGCTTCTCTGTGTTTTGCCTGGTGCCTGGACCCAAGCTAGCAAGAATCTATCAACTCCACGTTGCGGTCTGCCACATGGAGATACTGTAAGATGAGCAAATTCAATTACTTTAGGATTTGACAAAGCAATTAGACTCCAGCTGCCATTATTACTACCTATACTGTATTGAAACAGCAATCTTACAATTGGCCAACCCATCATCATCCATCCTTTCTGCAGCCACCAAAAACTGCATATGGCTAAGAGTCACATCCCACATGTCAGACAGCTGTGGAAAGGGAAAGGCCTTGATGGGTTTGAACTGGAAGGACCCACCCACTTTGGAATATAGTGTTTGTCCCAGCAGCTGCTGCTGCCTCATCTCATTCCACAGCTAGAGGTCTGTGTCCTTCATGTATCCATGCATGGACCTTGCAACAACACAATGCTGTATAACACTGTCTTGTCTAAGCTTGAGCTGTTTAAGTGCCTTAAAGTTGTTTGCCTCCTCATACAGCCATTCTGGCCCCACATGTGGCCTGAGGTGATGTTTACCTAGATGAAATATCTACTTTAACAAAATTAGTCTACACCAAAGGAGTTTAGAAATGAAGTAGATTATCTATTTCTTTTGTCACGGGAATGCTGAGATTTTCTTCTGCAAAGCCATTTGCCTATTAGATCAGCATGACAGTGAAGAACAGGCAAGAAGGAGAAAGCACCTCTGTGGGCCACCTACACATCCATGAAACTATCATATAATGCTATGCATAGCATTCAACATATAAAGTGAAACAATTTAAGCTGAAATACCATTTTTTCCCTATTTCCACATAAGTAATTTACCTGGATGTTACCAGGTAATCAGTTTGAAAGCTTGTACAGCTAAAGCTTGATGAATAACTGGGAATAGAAATGCTGGGGTTTTTTCTGACACTATTTTTTCTTTAACAAGCGCATTCCTCAGATTGCTCCAAACTGCTAAGGTTTTCGTTGAAATAAATCACATGTTCCTTCATTGTCACAATAATTACTGGACTTTCAAGTCTTGATCACCATAAGAAACTAGGCATGTAACAGAGGAGTTAGGTGGAATTTAAGAAGAAACGCTGTATTTCTATCAGACAATTTCCCTGGTGCACAGGCATTTGCTTCTGTGCATTCCCTAAGCTGATTCTATCTTTTCAGGAAGGAATAATTCAATGCTTAATTAACATTTAATATTTAGAATTAATATTAATGACTGCAAGTGAGTACTGCATTTCCAAAGTCTTTGGAGGCCCACCAGTTCACTTTTAATAAATACCACCACAAAACTTGACAATATAGGGTTGTTTTTACATCAACCTCCCCTGGGATCAGCATACCCTTGTCCATTGGAGTTGCTGGTTAGAAAACTTTTCACAGTGTATGGTTGAGCCAGATTCTTCAAATGAACTGGTTCAAATCCATATAATCTATGAACTGTAAGGTCCTAACCCCCCACAGCTAGCTATAAACGAGGAGTATTTACCACTTCTTTGTACACAGGGATAGCACTACCTAAATAAAATAAAATCAGTCATGATCTTCTTCCCCTGGACCAAAGGAAGGAAGAAAGAAGGATCATGAGGGCACTAACCTGACATGGGGATATCTAATTTTATTCTCTGCTTTGAGAACTACTTATAGGCCATTTTTCCAAGTGTTACATAAAGAAACTAAAATTACATTTGCACATCAGTATAGCCTTGAAAAGAAAGTTATATACCTGTGAAGAAATGCTGTCATTTCATATAATTTCTGATATGATCATTCACCACATTTATATCTGCAGTTGACAGTTATTGTTTTCTTCTTCCCTGTTCAGTATGTAATGCTTGTTCTTCATCTTGTGAAGCTGTTCTCCAGAGGGGGATCTAAAGTAATCCAGAGAAAAGGAGGAAAAAATCGAGAGAGAGAGAGAGACTCATTGACCAAAAGCTGAATGTGAACCCTCTTGTGAACCTTCTTATCAATCACAGCTTTTGGCGATATACACCTATTTGCCCATTCTCCTATACCCACCCTTCACTGAGATCCCATATTTCTAAACATTAAAGAGACCCTTGACTAAGAAAACTATTTACAGTCAGCACTATTCCCCATGCCTACAGATTTGTCTCAGCATTTCAACACAGCCTCTTTCATTCAGGTTTTACAGAGGTTTTTATCATTGTAACAACAAACTACAAATAGAACTCCAAGAAGTTAGACGGTCACTGTATTTTAACAAGAAAATAATTGCATTTTGACACCTATGCAGAGGCAGAAGAAAACAACAAATTCATTAAAAGGAATAATATATATGGTGTCAAAGTTAAAAGTCTGAAAAACATGACTTGTCTCTATCTCCTTCAAGGAAAACTAGGCTGCCAGCTGAATTGATATCAACACTCAGATGAATTATCCATTCAAAAATATATCCAAACTAACATAAACCAAATGATCTTATGACCATGACTTCTTTCTCTCTAGAAAAACCTGAATAATAAGGCCGCAGACGCATCATCAGAAAACCTGCTTTGTAATCTATTTGCAAAGTTCAGAATCAATTACAGTAACAGAATGGAAAGTCTATGTGCTGATAATATTAAATTGAATTAATTAAAGGCACAGCTACCTAAACCTACTAGAGATAACACAAAATAAGGGTAAGACTTGGTAGTAGAAAAATACCATCTTACTATGGATTGTGGGAAAGAATTTGGCTCCAGGAGCTTTTGCCTTTTTTCCTTCTGTGACAAAATTTATGGGCAATTGCACAATTCCAAAGAAAGAAAATTATTATTACAGAATTTAGAGGCAAGGAAAGGAGTTATTCTTTCAGTTCTAATGCATACGGAACTGGAGATCAGTTGAATGTATTGGTCAATTCTGAATGTCCAGAAAACCTAATTACTTGGTTCTCCCATATATATTGGCTATTAACTACAGAGAGAAGCAAAAACCATCAATAGGGATCACTGCAACTCCACAATATTTTTTTATTTTGGTCATCTTTTTCAATGTGAGCAGAATGAGGGTAATAACAAATAGATGTATGGCACAGGAGATTGCTCGTTAGCTTTCTGCCTCCAAAATGATTCCCCTTGCATTAATCCATCTCTGGATGATGTTCAGAGATCAATGCTTAATTTAAGGTAAGAAAGTTCACAGGATAATAATTCCTGTCCATTTGCATTTTGTCTTTCACTGTTACACTAAAATAAAAATTACAATGCTCCAGTGATTCTTTTTTACCATATAACCAGGACAATATCCTTACTTGACTGATTGAGTTACCAGGTGACCTCTGAGCATATTACTGACACTTGTAGCTGTTCATGATGGCAAAGTGTTTCATCTACTTATCCATCACTAGTTATTATTTAATGGTAAATACATATCAACAGAAACTCTTCTACCTGTGCTCTTTCCAACTGTATGATTAGCAGCCTAATTATTACTTAGTGACATTTTAGTATTTTATTCCCTGAAATATATTTACCATTCTATTTTCCTATACTTTTAAAATTCTTTATTGAAAGAGATCAAGGGGAGAAAATCACCCTTTTCATTCCATAACAAAAAGGATTGCATATGGCTGTTCCAAATGTACATGATTTAAAAATAAAACTAGTGTAGTAAAACTGAATTAGGAAATATCTCTACTTGACAGAGCATTAAATATACCTAAAATTGTTCAGGATCTGTGGCTCTCTGAAAGAACTAGTTTCTCAGGTTCATACAAGGCTGATGTAGTGATTGTGAATTGTCATCTTCTTTACACCACTACTGTACTTAATGTGACAAGAGGTCAGAATATTGTACTCAGATGTGAAATTCAACATTCTTTGTGTTTTATGAATCTCCATGACAGTGGAGAATTATGTTGGTACAAAAAGCACATCACCATGACCAAGAGCAAATCATCCAAGGGTAAATATTCCATGTGAAAATCTAAATGAATAATTTACCTGTTTCTTTCTGACTGCCTCCACAGTGCAGTCTTCCAGTGAGACTACAGGAAAGATGGATGGATATACTAACTGGATCCCATTGTTCTCTTACTAGAGGGTCTCAATCTGATTTTTAAATTCACACATCAAATTGCCAGTTTATGAGGAAATGAAAGTGTCTGCTCTCAGGTGTTTATTCATTCACGCTCAGTTGTGTAGCACAAACATCTGACTGAGGTGCACCCTTAAATATCTGTGCGTTCTACAGGACTCCATACTTGAGTGCTTGTTTTTACTTCACTTGAAAATGAAATTACTGTATTAAAAGGAAGCAAATGCCTCCTCACCATACAGCATGTGAGGAAAGACTATGTTACATGAAATGAAAATACCATAGGATAACACAACATAAGCTTACCCGAGGAACCATTTGAAAATGGAGAGAGACTGAAAGCTCTATCCTCAGGTCAGCATTCTTCATAATGCAGACATTATCACGGTGCCTCCTGGACATACCACAGCAAATTAGCTGCCAAGACATAACAAGACCAGAGTTGCACAACAAAAAAGCATCAACAAGAAGATCAAAATCCAGTTTTCTAGAAGTCTGAATTTCTTGGGCATCTGCCAGACTGCAGAGATTCCCCAAATGAGTTACACTGTGCCCCTTCTTCCCTCAAAAACAATTACTTAAAAATTTGGCATATAAATTCATATAAGGGGAAATACCTTAAAAGGAAGTAGCTTGGGATTTAGAAGTGTCCATGGATTTTTCTTCCACCTTTGACTACAAATTTCCTATATAAATCACACCACTTCTCTATGAGGTATAAACCTTAATTGACAAGGTCATTCATCCTATCTCCATGTCAACATCTGAGGCCTCTGGTACTGCTATAGTCACCACCCTGGGTAAGTAATAATTATCAGTGGCAGTCAGAGTAGATCTCAGGATCTCTTATTTCTTAACCTCTGCCACGTTCCTGAGCCAAAAACCATGTTGGTAGACACCCAGAAGAGCAAGATGATCTTTTTATAGCTCCCTTCTAATGATGCCCTTTTAAACAAGACTGCTATCTGACATCAACTATAAAGCCATTCTGCCTGACTGGAAGATAATCGGAGTGTGTGATGGTTTTATGTCAAGTATAGTAAACAACCAGCACATGCACAGAGTACACAGTTTATAAGCAAAACACTTGATAAACTCAGGAGAAATTTGCTGTGCATGCAGGTACTCCAAGGCCGATTGGCAGCAGGGAGAATTCAAGTTCTTAGTCAAATCATAAGTCATTTGTATCAGAATACACTTTGCATTATTCCTCAGCAAAGATTTTACTTATGCAAAAAATGGGCATTCCTAAATAAGCTCAAACCGAACCTGTTAGAAAAGTTACTTCCCTTTTTCAGTAGGAAACAACTTGTTCCCTTCCTTTTCAGCAAAAGTAAGGGGAAGGGATTTAGCCAGTATTTTGTGTTTCACTGCCCCAGGCAGAACAGTTGTTATATCATGTGCCAGACAGGATATGGAGTCTCATCTACATAACTGAAAGAGACAGTCAATATATATTTACATTTATGTTTTAAAAGAAAGCATCTTCAAATTCACTCTTTATTTCTCTGTAAATAAATGGAACACTGTGAATGTTACAAAACAAGGATAAACAGCCACATAAAATTAAAAATTTCAGACTACACTAAAAATGACTACATAATTGTTTAGCAGTGTTTTCCAGTGATCCAATTAACAAACAGGGACAGTGAACACCTCTGTTGCTGACTCTTTGAAAAGATGCTGTTTCATGTCAGTCTTGTTATTAACTTTCATTAATTTCCCTGGGACTAAATTTGAAATTTTATCTAGAAGAATCCCACATAAAGTTTTGAATGTTTGAAAACAGGTGTGCATCATGGAAATTCCTTTTCAGCCTCACAGAATTTCCCACTGAAGTCTTACCATTCCAAACATATGGAAATGGAGGGTGAACACAACCATCAACATGTGCTTTTACAAACAAAATATGGCATAAAGCATATTTTTATTCTTAAAAGTAGTATTGAATTCAGAGTAGCATACACCCATAAAGTGAACCTGACCCTCTCTATTTTTCTCAATTTTTCAACTGTAAAAAGTCTCTTTTGGGATTCAACTTAGAATAAGAAAAAAAATAACAATGGCTCCATTCTGTTCAGATATTTTTTGAAAGCACATATTATATTATTGATTTTAAAGTTACCAACTATAGAGAATGCAGTTCAGAGCTTACTAGGAGTTAATCATGTTCACTGCTACAAGCAGCTAGTAAACAATCTCAAAACACATTGGTTATATACTCTTAATGTCAAGTCTGACATCATCATGTTTCAGAATTTACATCAGCCTCTTTCCTTGATCTGTGGGGAAACTCTGATTACTGGATACCTTGCTGTCATTCTTCAGAAAACATTCTAGGGACAACATACCACAGCATCAGGAATAACATAATAAATTGTCAGGTACCAGTAGTAAAATACCTTTAACCTCTAATTTATTTTGTCTCTTTTATTGCCCAGCATAAGATTGATGATCCAGGGCAGATGTTTTGCAATGTGGATCTGCAAACTGTGGTCTGCTTGTGTAGTTGGGAAAAATATTTTACTTTCAGAAGAAGTTGTTACTGTAGGACAAAGAAAATAGCTATCCAGCAATTAAGCATCAAAAGTGCCTGTCATATGTCCTTAATCTTGATATCTCCCACCCACTTTATCCAATTCATGGATGTATGAAGAGTCATGTAAAGAGCATTTTGCGTCTAGACCACTGTTGAAAGATTTAAAGCTCAGTGACAGAATTCATTTTTTCAGTCTTTACCTGTGAGAAGGTCATAACTTCTAATCACACAAAAGCTTTGACCTGACAGCTTTTTTGATACAGATCAAGAAGCATAACTATTTCTGACTCTCAATGTAGAAATAGCTATGTAACAACATTTCAGAGACTGCAGACAATGCTGAAGGGCTGATGGGATTCTACTCAACATTGCGCTCTCATACACATGGCTTCCGCTCCTTGTCATGGGGCAGCACATAGTCATCTGTTGTTAGTTCCCTCTTCTTCCTCACAGGTAAAGTATGTGTGGCAGAGGTTTCTTTGCTTTTACCAAATGCATTAAAAAATAAATATTTTCAAAATACTGGTAAAACTTCTTAACAGAAATATTCAGTGCCATCATGCCTACTTGGCTGCATATTAATTAATGATGAAAAGAACATAAACATTTATTGTAAAAATTCTGAAAAATCTGCAAAAATCAAGAGCAAAAAGGAACTAGAGACATATTCAAAGGTATTTAAAGCTCCAAAATTAAAAATGGCTTGGATTTCAGAAACTGGAAAGCTAGACAGACAAGTCCTATAAACATAATTCAAGTGTGTGTAGGCATTATGTTTCCTTTTTTTTAAAAAAAAATCCATGTCGCTCCACCACAATTTTTAAGTGTCTACTAGACTTTGACCTCCATCTGCTGAAACTAAGAATGGACAAACCAAACAGACATAAAACACTGTATGGTACCATCTCCACTAAAATGCATTCTCTCCATTAAAATGCATTAATGTACATAGAATCATAGAATCATTTAGGTTGGAAAAGACCTTTAAGTTCATCAAGTCCATCTGTACTTAACATGGGGTGACACCGGCTGGGACAAGAGAGATGTGTAGCACAGAGGACAGTGCAGAGCAGGTTTAGACTTTGTTTAGACACTGATGCTATGAGCATTTTATGAATATGTCAAATGGATGAAAACAAGGAGCAGGAAAAGCACTAGCTACACCTCCTGACCAGTGGATTGACTTCCCAGCTTTACTTGGACCTGCCTCTTCATCACAGACTTGCCTGATGCCCAGGGCTGGGGCTGCCCCAGCTGCCTGCCTCCACAGGGAGCCCCTGCTGTGCCAGGACACCTCCATGGCCTTCAGATACCTCCTCCTCCCCAGATGAAAAGGCTTGGACTGCCCAACTTGATTTACATCTATGACAATTGTGCATCGGCCCAGCAGTCACTGTAATGAGCATCTTCCCAGTCTCCATCCCAGTAGGGTTGGTTTCTTCCCAGTTTGACTGACGGTCAGGGAGATTGGATGGGCCATGTAGCTGAAGATAGAGTCCAGGGATGACAGCTCTGAAATGGCTCCATTTGACGATGCAGCAGCTTGGACATGTTTGTCAGTAACTCTGAATGCAAACAGAAAGGTCAGAAATTCCTCAAAGCAACATTGGAAGAAATTTTAAAGAAATGTCCTGTTCTGAAAAGGTGGTTTGGTAAAAATTTGATCGCCTTTAAAAAACTCAAAACCTGTCTCTATCTATATTCTGAATGTGCTGAGTCTGGAAATAAAAATAGCTGTTTGATGTTTTGTGTTCTCATTTGCCCTGCAACAGCATCACAGATAGAAGACTGAACTAGTTTTTATTCCCTCTTGTGTGTCTTCGAGATTTGTTTTTTTTTTTTTCTGCACCTGATCACTTACATCTGCTGTCAGAGCATGGCTGGATAACAAAGCGTTTGTTGCACAGCTGTCACCAATGCTCTAATTTGGCTTCTAGTAATGGTGAGGATGAACAAGATGGAAAGGAATCAGCTTGACTCCTAGAGCTCACACTGGGTCACTAAGGCTAAACGTTGTAGGAGGAAAATTATGTATAGCAGCTTTGATCCAATTAAGTGCTTAGCCTCATGGTTAACATTAAACATATGTGGAACTTCTCTGCCTTGTAACTTTGCATGCTTGATATATCAATCTGAGAGGGAAAAAAACACAGAGAAGTTATCCATTTTCTCTATAATAGCATTTTAAAAATAAATGCACTCCTAGAAAATACAAAGTTAAACTGCTGATGAAACCACTTGCCTATTTGTTTGAAATTATCTTATGAACCATATACCAGCTTTGAAAAATTGGCTGCAGTTCCATTTCTTCTATCTAAAAGGGTCATCAAACAAGTTTAGCCCTCCAGATAGGTCTACTCGGGGTTGATTTTTTTTAATTCAGCACAGAAAGTAGAACATGGTTTCCTAATGGTTACCCTAACCACTAGTTTGCTTTTTTTTCTTTTTTTTTTAAACCACTGATCTTATTTTAGGAATTTAAAATTTATAAGGTTGGAAAAAAAATTTTCTCAATTATATTATAAACTTTTACCTGTAAGTGATGATGCCAATTTATCATCAGTAAAATGCTGGCTTGCATTTAAAACATCTTTTCCTTCCACTACTGGAATTTTTTCACATCCGTTACATAAGAAATGCAAATATTTCTCAGGACCAACCAGGAGGAGAAAGCGAGCACTGCCAAGATGATGATTATGGTTATATTACCTTGCTGACAACTGTTTTCCCTATGCATTTAACAGGATATACCAAAGAGCCAAGTGATGTCAGCAAGAATATTTCAGATTTAATGAAGTAATCAAGACATATCCTAGACTTTAAGAGTTAATACTGATACTGATATAATGTAGTAGAAATAAATCAGTGCTGAAAGCTGCAAAGGATGCTCGTATCTATAGGCGCTGTATTCCAGCTAGGCATTTTTAATTTCCTCTGTAATTTGCTAAGAAGACCACAGACTAACCATCTATTTGAGTGTTTATTTTCCTTCCCAATATGACTGGCATGGGATGGGAGGGATGAGTGGGATGGAATCGTGGGACTCAGGAAGATGGTCCTTATCTGAAATTTAGTTAGTTAATAGTCTGTGTGATGTCCTAAAACCATGAAATAATTGCTTGTAAACCGCAGAAACCTACTTCTTATGCTATATCTAGTGATCCCCACTGCTTGGGTCTGGAGCTCCACAGTACTGCAGAAGTGCTGAGAGTTTTGTGTTGGAGGTGTAGGGTAATCAGAGCTCTCTTAAATTTGTCTGCCCTGGTTTCAAAGCAGCCCTGTAGTAGCTGGGACAAAACAGCAGTAATTTAGAACATTCCCTTCAACAGCCTGAAATCTGGGATGTCACTTTTCACACTCTTTAGACAATCTCTTCTGTTCTGTAGCATGACCCAGCTGCTCCTTGTACAACTTTATTTCAATGAAAGTATAATATTGTAAAGTTGCTGTTTATTTAGTAGTTTTTAGAAAAAGTCAGATATGGTCAGCGAGAAAAAAACTCTGCAGAGAACCCCATCACAACTAGAAAGTACTTAAGAAGCCACTGCAAGGAAATCTATGTGTTTCAACAAATATTTAAAACTGTCAAATTAACATTAGACAAAAAAATGCTATTGAGAGGCATTCTTATAGTCTTGTTCTATGAATAACAGTGGGATTCTACCATTAATTGTAAGGAACATTAACTATGAGGACCATAATCATCAGCAGTAGAACACATGAATGCTGGGTTTTTTTAGTTATTCAAATCAGAATCTGACTGCTCCCAAACTTTCTGAGCCATTTACTCTAGTACTAAGGACATTTGTATAATATCCAAATTGAAAAAACCCTTAATGCCTTTCAAGATGTAATCTCCCCTTTACAAATATCAGTTCTGTTTCTAATATAGGCACATTGTTTCAGATCAGCAGCAATGCCAGGATAAATGTACTGAAATACAACTTTTTCATGGAGAGACAGAAAAGAAATTGTGTGGACATAATGTATGTTTTTGTCAAATAAAAGTGTTGGAGAGAAACTGTATGAGAAATGCTGATTAATTCTTTAAAACCTCAGCTGAAATGACAGTTTAAATCATAATAGTTGTCAAGCTATACTAAAAAAGATCTTAATACTGCTTCTTTGTTCTAAGGACCAAAATATGTAAGAGAAGCTGAATAAGTTAATTCCAATAGGTCATTCTATTTGAAAGCAATCATATAGTGTAACCCATAATTTTCCAAGCAACAGAGCTTGTAAAACAGTTCTCTTATGACCAGGAAGATCAGTTTATTTAAGCAAAATTGCTTCTACCTCATTCTGAGGTTTCTTTCATGTCCAGGTGACATATATAAGTTTTAAGAAAAGCATTTCCAATGCAGAGAAGCAAAAATTTACTACACATGTTAAAAGAATCAATATCATTGATAGGACTAAAAAGCTATGTAATAAAAGTCTAAATATTTTTATCAGCTCCACTCACTCTCCTGCCTTCACCTCAGTCTTCTGCCTACATCCAGATCCAAAATAGCTGAGGACTGGTAGGAGCTGGTTGGAAGGCATGAACATTTATTGGGACAGATGAGGAAAACTGCAGTAAATAAAACACTTCAAAATATTTGTTATGCTTCTACTTCAAGCAAATTCAAGAATATATTTCTACTATTGTCTCAATTCCTTTTGCAACCCATGTAGTACTAAGGCTAGTATTAGAATCAATGGATTATTACCAATACTAGAATTTTACAAGAATTTGCTTTACTTTAAGCAGACTCAAGTATCTTTCCCAGAAAGATACTGTTCACCATCAGGAGGATTTAAGAGCACAGAGTCAGTTTCTTTGCTTCTTCAAGGTTTTCCTCCACCTTCTACTTTGTTTTCAGTTCCATCTGTGGTTCTAGAATAGCATATTTCAAAAAGATAAAGAATCAACTTTAAATGGGTCCACCGGTTTAATGGGATCTTTTGCTCTAGTTCAGGTCATGACTCTTCATGCTTAACAGTTTTCTAGGAACGAGTATTCCTTAAGCATAAATGACATCACAAGTAAATGAATATGCTTTAATGCAAACTTAGTTTGTGTATGTAAGGAAATTAACATCTATAGCCATAGTTTTTTACAACAGTAACATTTCTCTGATTTCTGCAAATTTTTATTACAGTAACCTTTAAAAGTTTATGGAAATATATGTATTTTTATAACTTAAATATAGTTCAGCAACTGTAGTGTATGTTCTTAATAAATGAAATCTTAAGCTTTGATTTAAATGTTCTGATTAGTTTAGGCTTCCCAAAAATGAGAATTTTTGCTAGTTTCCCATAGAAGGAAGAACTGGCAATCTGTGAGAAGAGCCTTCCACCAGATTAACTACATGAATCTGCTATCAGGATGAAGAATCCTGGGTAGCAACATTTTCATAAAGCTATTTGGCATACCTCCACTTCAAGGAGAGGTGCATTTTTGATAGGCATGAATAAAATTTTGAATTCCCTGAAAAGAGAAATATATATCTGTATCAATGAGTTGGGCTGCAATAGGGCATGTCTATTAATGTCTTTTGCAGCAACAGACTGATAAATCAATACATATACCTTTCTTAAATGTTTTGGTTTTCATGTTTGTCTCTTTTTCTTATTCTAGTTACAGTATAACAGTAATGAGAGACTGCTGCATGTGTTAGAATGGTAAATGGCCTCAGTATGTTCATTTAAATGCCCTGTTTCTTAAGTCTGTTACATAAAGCCCTTTTCCCCCTTTTCTGAAGATCAAAAAGAAATTAATGTTGTACCACATCAAGAGAGATTGGTGAAGGAATGAAGTGAACTTGGAGTTTTCCCCTAATTACAAAGTATAGAAGCTGCAACCTTATTGAATAATTCATGTCTAAGACAGTGATAATCACAATGTGAAATGACCTAATACCTATTATTCATAGTCCCTATTATATCTTGGTAAGCATTATTTGCTTATTGAACACTTGCTTATCTATTTATTGAAGAAAATCTTAAATGTAATCTGTGTTTGTTTTTCTGTAATACTGTATTTTTTCCTATCTGTTTCAGCTCTCAGAGGCTTTCTAGATCTTAGTCCATGTACTTCGGAATCATGCACAAATTCATTATTCACATATAGGAAACAGTACTGAAGTGCCCGGATCATTTTGGAACATTTCAATGCTGGAGCAGAAAGTCAAGGCTAACTTTAGCCAACATCCCCCACCTCCCACCCCCCAATAGAAATGACAGTAAAAACTGTATTTTTAAGAAAGACAGACAGGACTGGATAGCTTCTATCCTTCCATTTGTATCCCTTCATTGCAGCGTTTGGACAGAAGAGTTGTAGGCCAGATCCGCTCAATGTGGTCTTGAAGACAAGATGGGTGCTATCCTTAATAAGGATATGAAAATCCATGTACCTCTCTTCTTGAAGGAATTATCTGATGAAAATTATGTTTCTTCAAATGTAGGAATTTTCTCATCCTTTCAAATGCTTTGTTGAATGGGGAAAAACACGATGCATGTAGGAGCTTTCATCAGAAAGCTGTCCATGTGGTGTTTTGGTGCTAAGATGCAGCTGCCAGAGACTGTTTTTACTACTGAAAGAAGTTTTTGGAAAGTATTTGTATACATGTAGCTTTTAAGTATACCCAACATTTGCTTAGGACTGTAAAACATCCCCAAACTCTTACAGTAAGTCATAGTTTGTAAAATGTGATTCCAAAGCAATAAAAGGACAGAAATATATAAATGTAAATTTAATTAAAATAAGCTTGCCTATCCTCAAATTTATGGGGGCAAAGGGAAAAAAGTGTTTTTTTGTATTGCAATACAAATTTGAAAAGATTATTATTATAGATATGTTCATCTACAATATAGAGGCAAAGCTTTCACAGTCTACTTGTATGCATGTTTATTAAATGTATAGCAGATTCTGGAAAGAATAATCATCCACGGTCTCTTCACTGTGTAGTGTTAAAAGAAACAAACCCAGGATGGCAACCAAACCTTTTCCATTCCTTTTATGAGCACATTTTTAAACAGGCTGCAGCGACAGGAGGTACTCTGCAGCCCTCTCCCTCACTGAATTCACGCTAGGCGCCCACCAACATCCTTTGCATTTAAATAACAC
Organism: Strix uralensis; assembly: GCF_047716275.1. Lineage (NCBI taxonomy): Eukaryota > Metazoa > Chordata > Aves > Strigiformes > Strigidae > Strix > Strix uralensis. Next base: position 47,443,667 of record NC_133975.1, on the reverse strand, counting down.
AACTGCGGGTCTCGCTCACTCCCGACTGAACACTCAACCTAATTTCCTTTGCCTTTTCAGCAGTTGCTGCACTGGCAGCATAAAAGAAAATCAGAAATTTGAAAGACCGTTTTGTTTCTTCATCCAGATCGTTGCTGTTTATTCAGCATAGTCAATGTTCTACAGTTCATGTGGATGGATAAACAGGAATGGCCCACAGCAACACATGAGAGCTACAAATAGGATCAAGATATATTTTTATGATTGCTGGGCTCATATCACTGTCACGGTACAGATTTGAGAGGCTCTTTTATCTGTTTAGCACCGTGTGTTCTGGACATTGATTTTTACACTGAAGTATTTGGAATTAGGCATTTATCATTGACAACCGTTTGTGTGAGAGGTGACTTATTGATCTGTTAATTGAACAATCATTGCCCCATATTTGTCACATATCCTGCTATTACTGCTTTTACTCTGTGACCCAAAATCCTGTTTTGAAGATCTCAGAATCTGCAAAGATCACAAAAAAACCCACAAAAAAAGAGCAGTAAAAAAAAAAAAAAAGCTGCAGAAATGCATGAATACTCTTCAACAGCAGCTTTATACATTACATAAACAGACCTAGAAACACAGCAAAAGCCATTTCTTTAAGAATGAAATCCCTGCTGTGCAAAGGGTCATCAAAAGGACATAAATGATGATGAGATCTGCCTTCCTGGCCTTCTCTATAGGGGTGAGTTTCACTTCAGGGCCAGTGCAATTACATCCTATACACCTGCAGAAGAGTACTTTGACACCAAGACTTAAAAATGATAACCAGGTCTAGCTTTATACTGATAATGCTAACCTATATGTTTTGTTATTTCCCTTACAGTTCTAAAAGGTTTTTATATCTGGGTTGTTTGTTTGGCTTGTGAACAAGGGAATATTTGACCTTTTAATTTCACTCCTTTCATTTTTCTTTCCCTGCCTCTCCAGTGAACTCTTTCATATAATTTTTCCTGTGAAAAAGGAGGACAAGGTTGCATCTGCTTGTGATCACTTACTAGCAAACAGGGAAGAACAATACCGACCTCTGACACCTCACTTTGTCCCTACCCGAGGAATAAGCAACTGGTTTTGACTGTTACCTGAAGCTGATGGAAAGCTTTCTCATTCCTGAAACACTCTCAAAATCTTCTGATGCCAGTGTAATCCATAATTCATGCCAGTGAACTCTGGTCTCAGTGAACTCTCCAGTGAACTTGCAGAATCCCTGATTTCTAAACTGTAATCCAGTGCTGGTAGAACTAGAGGTTTTAAATACTTTCTTATGCTACTCTCCACCACTTGTCATTTTCTGCTGCTGCTTAAAATATTCAAATGTGATGAGAGAGTTGATACTAGGAGGAAGAGAAGTATTGGATTCAAAGCAGACAAATTAAAAAAAAAAAAAAAGTCTGATTATATGCACATTTTGAGCCAGGTTCTCAGTTAAGATGACAATGAGTTTAGTTCCATAAATTCATACCAGAACATAGAGAATAGGCTATACAAGACAATGGACTTCTCTCCTTATCACTATTCTCTATCATTACAGATACCTTAACGTTTTGGACTAAGTGAAGAATGTCAAAGCAGATCTGATTGTTAACAGGGTCCAGTCAAGATTTTTAATCAACCATTAAAGTCATCAGATGGTACTATAAAGTACAATGTTACCATATTACTGGTTGTATCACAAAATAGACAGAAGTAGTGTGCTATCTGTTTTGGAGAAGGGAGGATGCCTAAAGTATCTAGTTGAAGTGAGGCAGTATAAACAACAGGACTTTCTCTCTGTACTCCATTTCCACTTGCAGCTAATTCAAGAAAAGGGGTAGATCTGTATGAATTGTTCAGTGCTGTTAAACTGAACACCCAGAGGGACAGAATTGCTTGTGTGCCATTCTGAGTACATGCAGTCTAGGATAGGGAGACAGAAAACAATGGCACGTCACTTGTTTCTGTTCTACTGACGTGTTTTCAAGACCTTAACTACCTGTTCCAGCTTGTATCAGAATAGATTTGAGGTAACAGTAAAAGGAATAATTAAAAAAAAAAAAAAAAGTCCATTTTGATCTTATCTTAGTCAGTGAACAAAACTTACCAGATGCCATCAGAGTTAGTATGAAATATGTGTCTCTCCACTTGTCCAGCTGATGGTGTTGTAACCAGAAAGTTGTCCCTAGGCATCAGTAGTGATAATGGGGGAAACACACACCTCTCTGAATCTGTCTTTGAAGAGGCATCTCTTTTGCATTAGCATTACGGCTGAAGGCTGGGGTCCCCAGTCTGTCCCTCACTGAAGTGCTTTAAGTTAGGCGATGTAAATGCGCATGCCTCTACATGCTCCCTAACAGAAATAAGTCAAGATTTAAAGAAACTATACAATTGCCAATCTGAGTCACATTGATTTCAATGAGATGGGATTGGGCTCTAGATAAATACACTTTGGGGAAAAAAAGGCTACATAAGGAAACATGTTTATTTGCATTGGTTGAAGAACAGGAGCAGAAAAACTACCAAATTCAGAAAATCTGTTTATTAAAATTGAGCAAAGAGACCCCATGAAAGGAGAAATGGGTTAACTTGTCAGATACACTGACAAAATAAAACAGTATATACACCAGTTATATGTGTATATAATTAGATTGCCAGACAGGTTCCAAATACGCTGTGTTCTGTACAGCAGTCCAGGAACAGCAAGATCACCAATTTATTTTGTGATAACCCTTGAAGGCAATTAGAAATATTGGTAACTTTTGAGGAGGCTTCATTACTTATACCCAACATCATCTGGTGACTCTCTCTTAATAAAAATCTATTCTTTCCACAAAAATCAACCAGCCATTTTTCTAATAGATTCTGCTCTTTGGCATGTGCTGCTGAACCGCATGTCAAGTAGGCATTTCATTACATGCAGAGAAAGGGGATTTCAATGGTGATTTAGAATAAAGGATAAAGCAGTAAATTAATTCATTCTTCATTCCTTGTGAAACCTAGAATCAAAGACAGTTTTTTCTCTGATGAATATGGTCCTCCATTTCGGTTAGTTCTCGTATTTACACACAGCCCTGACAAAAGAAAATTGTAGATTTACATTTTTTTCCCAAAATTTAAATGAAGACATTTTATATTCAGAACTAAAGTCTCAGACATCTCTGTTTATCTTCTAAAATACAACCGAGATTAATGTATAGACTGCAACACGAGCTGATTTACATTGTAAGTGTTCAAATGCCCCATGTCAATATAGAGAGAATTAAACCTACAGATTTCTACTAGCACTGATATTCTTTTCATTATGACCTTGGAAATGAGAACCATGGGTTGTTCCTTCCGATAACTCAGCTTACAGTCTACAAAGCAGTTCTACAAACTGCTCAGCTAACTAGGATCTAACTAAAAGTGAAGTCACTAAAAAAGCTTCAGTTCTCTTTATTGCAGGGGGAAGTGGGAAATTCAAGCTCCACAGAAGACTGCAAAAATGAGTCACTCCAGATGGAGTATATTACATTCCTAATTAAAGAGCACATACAGTACTTCATGATTTTAATGCTCTTAAACAATCTCACTGGCCATAAACATTATGCTAATGTCTGTTACAGGGAAAACCATTTCTGACAGAGACAGTACGTGTTTGGGTGAATATCAACAGCACCACTCTATGAAGTTTTCTCTTCCTACAGATAGTTCTCCTATTTCTTTGCTTTCCAGAGAAATCCAAAGCATCTGCTGAGATGCTACTTGATATGAATTAAGATGTAAAGCAGTAACATGTACGTTAAGATTATTCACCTAATTTAAGGTGAACTTGAAAGTAACAATGACTGTGAATTATACACTTAATTTTATTTCATTGTTTAAAATCAGAACTGGGTGATGTTTAGAGAATCCAAAGAAGAATAGCATATCTTTTATTAAAATTGATATTATGTATGCACACACATACACAGCCACCCTGACACATGTGGAAATACTTCAGTGGTTGCTCCCTGTCATTTTTTTAAGGGGCAGTCTTTGAATTACAGTAGTTGAGTTACTTATTTTCCATCTAATTTCCGATCCTCCACATGACTACCTGTATATTTCTGAGCATTATGACAGAATTTAGGCTAACACTCCCGCTCGCTATTAAAACACCTGCTATAACACTAAAACAAATGTGGGTTTTATATATGTTTAAAGCAAGGAGTCATTTACAGTTTTCAGCTTATTCTTATAATTTCCAGTTTGTTATCGTGTTGTTCATGTTTAATTTTTTTTGGCTTTGGTAATCTTTGATTGATGATAGAGTAGCCCATTGCTTCTTATTTGTAGAAAGACGTTTCTTATGGAAGAAACTACACTTTTCCCAGTGCTTCCCAGGTTCTTTCTAACTCGGAATAGCCTCAATAATTTGGACTATGTATCTGAACTGCAATATGTAGGCAATATCTGTTCATGAACTGGACAGAAAACTCAGAAAATGTACTTTCTGACCCTAAACACATCAATTAACAAAGCAAACAATAATTATTTTTTCAACTTATAGAAGTTACTGGCTCAAACAAATCAAGGCCTGGTTCAAACAGGATCCATAGTTAAAAACACTGTGGCAAATTATCTGCTGTGCTATGTGGGTGTCATGTCAGTCAAATAAACAGATTTATTTCAGTTTAATCAGGTATAAAATTTTGCCAAATACCTACGCTAGCAAGGAGAGGATATTATATTAGTAAATACGTTCCATTATCCCATGATGATCCTAAAAAAATTAATATATTTTTTGACTGAATTGGGAAAAAAAAATAACCCCAAATTTGAAAAAGAAGTTATTTAAGCAGGAATCAGAATGCAGGTGTTTCCTGAACCAGAACCAACTGTTAAATACAGACCTGAGCTCTCTCTTGGACAATGACACAGGTCCTGTATGTTCTCTGTGATTTGACTGCAGACTGGCGATTAAGGGATTTTCTTAATATGGTGAGGCATACATTTGAGTCTTATCACAAAGGAATCAAACAAACACTAGTTTTCAAAACAAACTTTCCGGGCAAGGATCTTATCCCTTCAGTTGTGATATGGGCGCAGTCACCACCATCATCAGAGGTTAAGCCAAACTTCCCATATATATGGGAGCAGGAGTCAATCACTTTCCTGCCTTATTAGGAACAAGAATGTTAAAATTTGGGTCACAGATAATATAAGCCTGGTTATGCTCCATCTTTCCTGTTGAAAACGTTCCAATTCACATAAATACATCTGAATTACAGCAAGAACTTGCATGACATTCACCCACATGAGTATCCCAATAACTAAGTTACAGTTATAATGTCAATCTCCCTTCCTCCTCTCTTGCCCAATTAAATATTAATTTATGCAAACTAGAATAATTACAGTAAATGAAAACAAGAAACATCTGCCCTTCCATAGTCCACTGATTAAGGCATGATCCTAGAAGACCATGAAGCATTAAGACACATAAAATCTCTCTTTAAAATGTATTTCCACAGTGGTATATAGTTTGAATTTTTTCTTCTTGCTAGAGACAATATCTCAACTGAAATTAGCCATTCACATAATTTCTTTTAGATGTACAATGATATGCATCAGTAGTAACAATAAGCTTGATTGGTTTGTTCAACCCAATTCAGCACCCTGAGAATGATGACTACTCTTTTTTGCTTGGTTTCAGTTATAGTTTTCAGCTTTTGTAAAATGGTAAAACGTATCTGATTTCAAGACAAATTTTGTGAGTAAAATGTATTTAGCCTCACCTGTCATGCTGATCACTTCTCCAGCAGAAAACTCTTGCATGTCCTGATTTGTAGGTAGAAGTGACTCCTGATAAAGTGTTCTGCTGTACACGAGGACTTAAAGCCACCATTTAACATCAAGAATTTCTATCAGTTGAAACACAATCTATGTCAATGAGAATTTAAGCATACTACCAACTAATATGTTGCTTTAATTATGGTTAAATAGACTTTTTTTAATGAAATATGTTAAGTCATTGTCTTAAAAGGACAAATGCAGGAAGTAAGCACTACTGTTGGAAACCTTTTGGTATTACTAAGTGCTAAGAAGTCAGAGAACCACTCAAGAGAGCAGACTGAAGTAGTGTTTGCATCCTTTAATAATTTGGAATAGTTTTATTTAAGAAAATATCCCACTGACTTGAGTGCAATAGACTAATTTTTCTTTGAAAACACCAGACAGACACCCCCCCCAAAAAAAAAGCCACATCAAAAAGACTGGCAGATTATCAGACTCATCTCCACCCAAGATGCCAACTCTTCACAGCCATTTGACATTTGCCCCAACAGAGAAGTCAGAAAACACTACAGAGAAAAGGGAGAGGCAGCAACCTCCTAAAGCAGATCTGCCTCTATTCTTCCACCAGTAGCTCTGCTTCCACTCTGCCTTCCCAGCCGCACTTATGCCCTGCTCCTGCAAGGTGGCCCTACCTGCCAGCTGCTGGAGTTCCCCCAGGGATAACTGATGTACAAGATAGCAGCTGACCCACCTCCCCTCCCAGTAGCCTCAGGGACCATCTGCCCTGGAAGCCATGTCCATTTTCTGGTCATGTGGTCTGTTGGGACTGGTTGTCATGACCAGTCCTTTGCTCTGGTTTCCATTTTGGCAGGCAGTGTTGCCTGTGTCATCAGGTGCTGTGAAAAGGCCCAAGCCTGCCCTAGCTGCTCTGCTGGACTGGGCTCTGGTGCCTCTTGGTCCCACTCACAGCATCAGGCCAGGCACCCCTTGGTCACTTCCTTGGAGGGGTTCATGCCCCCTACCCCGCCGTTTTTGACACCCCTTTGCCCTCTTGTAGTTCCCCCACCACAGGAGTGTCAGGGCTTGTTCTGAAGCCTGATAAAGTCCAGGCCCTGAATATGCCCTTTACTTTTGTTTAATTGCTTTCTATTCAGATTTAAACTTTAACTATTGCTTCCATTAGCTTTTATTAAAGAACGTTTTATCTGTTTTACACCTATGGTTTTGTGGATATATACATTTAATTACGATATATTTATAAATGCATATATATGTATAAAAATATGCATCTGTAGAAGTGTGTAAATATATAACAGTGTACCTATGTCTAAACAAATAAAGTATATATTTATAAATATTTGTACACTTCTTTATATATATATATATTTCTATATATCTATATATTGTGTATAAATTACATATAAAGGTATGTATTTTTATATCTGAGCACTTTCTGGGCCAAAGGAAGCAGGCAGCCAGTCACAGATCTACCCGAGAACATGTGGGTATGATGGTGTCAAGAAATAGCTGTCAGCCTATCACAGAGCAGTATGAAAACACATACATGATGATGTTTAACAAAATGGCAGCTCCCTGCCACAAAACGATGGTGCCTTGCACCCTCTCACTTATTATTTTGTGTATCAGTTGTCCCTATACTACTTTGGTTCTATGAACATACGTAAATCTGTAGCAGGTAGCAAAAAAAAAAGTTGGAGTGCAAGGCAACTGTCTTACAATAATAAAAAGGTAATACACCACATATAACTTGTATAAATGATAGCTGGAAATCCTGTTTATTTAGAACAGCTATTTCTGTATAATTACTGCTATATAAAGCAAGTTAATTACTGTCATAACTTCAGAAGTCATTGGAAAACTTGTCAGAATCCTTCCAAAAAGACATGGAATTAAAAAATAATTACCTTTGTGAAGAGTGATTTCCCAGATATTTCTGTCACAACCATTTACTGTGAATTCCTCCACAATACCTCTCCTAAAGTACAAATATTTGAAAATTTGGTCTTCTGTGATAGACAGTTCTGAACTCAACTTTCCCTGCTGTGTGTCTTGCACACATGCTTTTTGAGTATTTCAGCAAAAATAGTAGAGCTGTTCATGAGGGGGAAAATTAAGTCAACTTGCAATTTTGTTCATTACCAAAACCCCAGACAGTCTTCTTTTTGATGTGATTTGGATGGAAGGAAAAAATTTACTCCAACAATGTTCTGTGACAAAAATAGAAAATGGTTGAAGGATGGTAGGACACATGTACTGTAGTATGTGGGGAAAAAGCATAAGAAGTGGAGTGTCAGAGAAGAGCCTAAACCAGATCTGCAGAGAATTGAGGTTGAAAAATTTAAAGTTAGGAGACTGACCATGACAGTGGGACAGGGAAAAAGGTGCTTGATGTGATAGTGAGCCAGTGTAAAAGACTGAGTCAAGAGATCAGCTTACGGTCACAGAAGTGACGGAAGAGTTGGCAACAGTTACTGTCCATTTTTGCTTCCAGAGTTTGGAACTAAATCAAAGACTCATGAGCCTTACCATTCATTTGGCAACACTAAGCACTTGTCAAATCCATGGTCAAAACACTTGTTCACCAGCAATGATCTGTCAGTTCAAATACCAAAATTCCACACAATGCCTCTTGCCTTCTGTTCACCAGAGGATGTTAAGGGTTGTAGAGAAGCAAGTTTGGGAAGAAGGAGGTCACCCCAGCCTCACCACCAGTTCCTAGAAAATAATGCATGCATGCATGTTGTGCTAAAATAATATTCTTAAGTTTGAAAAGTCAAGGGCTCAGAAGTAGGATGGTTCATGCAACCCTAATTTAGCCATTTAAGAATGCAAAAGTCATTAACTGCAAGGTCACAGACTATTTTTATGCATGAGACATCTTAATCAGAGTAGAAAGTAGACCTGCTCTAAGGAGGAATCAAAGATGTGTGCTGAAGGAGCCTACTTATGGGACTTGTTGCAGATTCTGAAAAGAAAGAGGTAATAAAGCAGGAGTACAAAAGATGGTCTCATACTTAAGACAGCAAACTTACTCTGGGGAACTGGATCCTATCTTCACTTCTACCACAGAATTCCTACATGCCACGAATTTGGCAGATTATTTCTGGAAAAGTAAGACCTTATGTTATGTAGTGTTGTAAGGCTCAAAGAGATTGAAACAAGTAAAAGTTCAAGCATTATATTTATGTGTGCTCATAACCCTCATTGCTACCCAGCTACATACAACCATCTTTTGCTCTTATGCCTCTTCTTACCCTTGTAGCAAGTGACACTGGGATCCTTTGATAAAGATCACATGACATCACCTTTGGGGTAAGCAAAACATATCTAAGTAACCAGACCAGGCATAAAGTATCATTGCTAGTCCAAACTTCTAAAAAATACTGTAGAACATTTGTGCTTTAAAGCACAAGACAGATCTGAAATATTTTCTCTGAGTACTCACAGTCACCCATATGGGTCATCCCCTACAGATTTCCTGCAGGTTAGCAGATCTGGAGTTACCAGATTTGTCTGCCAGAGAAGCTTCAGGCACCTTCTGCACTACACGTAGAGATAGATGCAGTCTCTATGCCTTAAGGCCTGCATCTGTATAATGAAATTAATATAATCCTTGTCCTCATACACAAGGTGCTACGGTGAAGTAACTGCTTTTTCGTATGAAGCATTCCAGTACTATGGTAATACAGAAGAGCACCTGAATAAACTTCCAAGTCTCCCTTCAAAGACTGTTTGAACAATGTGTAGTCAACAAGGCACAGCACCGGGCTCTGTACAACATGCACAAAATGTCAAATTAAGGTTGTAAGGTTGTAACATTTATACTGACATTTCCTACATTGTGAATTCTGGTCTCTGCAACCCTAATGTTCTTTTAATATTGTTTCTTGGGACAATGCTTTTATAAAAATGCTATCTAAGTGCCCACCCATATAATAACACTTTATTATTTTGTCAATGTCAAAGTCAAGAGAAATACTGGGATTTTTGACGCAGCTAGCTAATGTTTTTTTAAGTGAACTATATATAGCTCTCTTGAGTGCCTTAAACTAAAGAAGAAACTCCATCCTCTTATAAAATTTTATTAAGTCTTCATGGAAACATCTATGAATACAGATGGGAAAAAAGAATATCACTAATATCACCCTCAGATGTTAGAAATATGTTCATGTCTCCTATTTTACAGAGGTGTTATAACTTACTCATTTACCCTAGCACCCTTAGGATGTTCTCTTTATTTGCATAAGGCTCAAATATGAATACATATATTTTCTGTGAGTCTCATACTGCATTAATTGATTCCAATGAGAACAAGATTTAAAATATTTACATACAGTTGTAGTAGAAAATTTTACCTGTAGTCCTGTCTCAATAGAACTATGACTGTGAAGATCGTGTTTATGATAAAAATAAAGGGATGAAACAGCTTTTGCATTTCTTGCAATAGCATTAAAATACAGCAAAAGTAATAACTTTCAAGGATTCTGGCTGGTTCATCAACAGCTGCACTTAATTTTCCCTTCTGCTAATTAGCAGTGCTTAAAAACCTATCAAATGACACTTTTAATCGACAGCATACTCTGTGATTATAAACTGATTAAACTCCATGATCTCTCACCCCCTTGTAAATAATTCTGTCACCTTTTCCAACAGAAATTAGTCAGAATTATTTCCTATGCATGTATGTTGTGTTGTTTTATTGAGCTAAATTTCAACTCCTAAACTCAACTGCAATTGCCCTTTTATTATCATTATCTAGTCAGTACAGCAGTCATTTCTACTAATGTTTCTATATTTACTAAAGCAGATAGTATGAATGAAGTTGGCCTAAAAGAGCAAATAGAGATGCCTTTTTTATTAGTAAATGCTTCTTTAATTACTGTACCATAGCAGCAGTACTCCTAGTCTTCCAGTTGCCTATTCACTTAAGCTGAGGTGAGCTATTACAAGTTAAGCTATATGCAGACATCTCTTAAAACCAACTGAGACAGCATCTTTTCAAACACTTATTTGAATGCCAGACTCTTTTGGATAGCTCTTCCCTTTTACAGAGAGGATTAAGTCTAGCCCCTTTGATGACCTTTTCCAACAAGTATTATGGAATGGTAGAGTTTGGAAGAGACCTCTGGAGATAGTCTAGTTCCACCCCCTGCTCAGATCAGGGTCAGCTAGACCCCATTCAGACTTTGAGGAGGGAGACTTCTCTCTCTGGGCAACCTGTGCTGGTGTTAACAGTAAAAAAAGCTTTACTTACGTTTAAGTGGAATTTCAAATGGATCTCAATGGAAGGTGATGGGTCTCAATACTTCTGAGAACAAAAAACACCTCAGGCCACTTGCTTATTGTTTAAACTCAGGAAAGCATGTAGATATGCATTTTCCTTTAAACTAATTAAGGTTTTTTATCTAATGGAAGTTTTACGGAAGGTAGGCTTTTCAAAAATCTCGATAGCTGCTACCACCATTTTTAGGTATATAGCATGTTCAAAAGAATTCAGCTTTCACCAACCTTAAAAACAGAAGGATCTGCCTTTATATGGTGCAATGTAACTTTCACACTTTCACACTTGTGTTAATTTGCTGCAGATTGATTTAATATAACATTTAATATAACAAGTATGAATCTCCCATATCCTCAATTCATGGAATTCAAACATTTAAATCAAGGACACATATTCAGAAAGAAATGCTTATTTCTGAATACAGTTTTTGGAATATCACTTTTGTAATGCAAGTCTGAGAATAAGTAGATTGAAGGTCAGGTTCTGATTATAATTATGGTCAGTATAAATAAATCATGAACAATATTAATTTGAAGCAAAGGATGCTCATTTCTGATTTAATTTTAAAATTTCCTGTGAACCATATTCTATAAAATTAGCCTTTCATCTCAGAGAAAATTCACAGAAAATAATTTTGTAAAAATAATTTTAAAAACAGGTGTTTTTTTTCTTTCTCTCCACCTCTATTGCTGCCACTCTTTTTCCTTGCACGTGTGTTCTTTCCCATAATAGGAAAGCGATTCCAGTTTAGGAAACATAATCCAATCAGGAAACATAAACAGTACTTGTTTACTCAAGACCAATGACAACTTGCAAAACACTTCAAATAACTGACAGTTATAGTGAACTTTCAAGCAGTGCATGGGTTAACAGTAAAAAAAGCTTCTTCATAACTACAGTAAAATCCTAAGAAAATGTAATCTATACTGCAAATGCTACTGCAGAAGGGAGGACAGAATACACAGACAATTCACAAGATCTCTTACTGATTTTTAAATTTGACTGTACCATATCTGCTTTCCTTTCTACACAACCGCTATCAAAATAGAGGTCACAAATATTTACATTGTAAAGGAGTTCTTGAAACATTTGTAGAGTGGCAAAGTATAGAATAGCTGGAACAAAGCTTTCCACATCCCAGTCCTACTGCCTCTACCTTCCCTTGTCACCCCCAGGGGTGCATACAAACTGAGATGAATGATTATTTGGTTGTTTGGCATATAAAAATTCATTCCCTCTGTCCTCCACTATAAGGCCATTTCGCAATCATAAACCGAAATATTTCACTTTATGTGCTAATACTTGTGTTTTTTTCTAATTAAAGCTGTCTTTTTAGGGCTGTCCTTTGCAACTAAGCCCACAATATCACAATAAGACTGTTTGACATAACAGTCCTTGTGGAAAGACTGGTTTTCTTTCTTGGAACTTATCAGCAGAAATGCTTCATCTGTTTAGCAGATCTGTACTCTTACAGTATCTCATAAATGTCAAAGTTATATTCTTGCAGAAGGAGCCATAGTGGCAGAGAATGAAGAGGTGAAAGTAGAGTGTATGAAGACAGTAGTCCTGGATCAGAAGCAGAGGTCTAATGCATCAAAGACTGCTTGTAGACTGGAAGGTACACATCCCAGGCAGATCCTGACTTTGCATTGGGTATAAAATACAAATATTACCAATTTTTTACCCCTACTTTCCATGGAAACAAAGATTGAGTACAATTTTTTAAGTGAACTATATATAGCTCTCTTGAGTGCCTTAAACTAAAGAAGAAACTCCATCCTCTTATAAAATTTTATTAAGTCTTCATGGAAACATCTATGAATACAGATGGGAAAAAAGAATATCACTAATATCACCCTCAGATGTTAGAAATATGTTCATGTCTCCTATTTTACAGAGGTGAGCTCTTAGCCAAGAGCTAAGGTCCCCAGCCTTGGATGCAATAAGTGCACTGGAGTTCCCAGGTTCAGTTCATATTCTCCCCTGCATAGGTCTGAGGGGCAATAGCCAAACTGTGGTCTATATTCCCTAGATTGCTCTGCAAGCCACACTGGTTATTGGAAATTTTTTCCCATTTTCAGAGATGAAGTCACTTAAATTACATCTGTTTCTTGCTTGAATACACTAGGACAAGAGATATTTGCCTCACTGGGCCTCCGCAGTTCACTTGGACACTAGTAGAGTTTATTCCATGTGACTTCAATTTACACACTGACTACACTTCAGTTTACACACTCAGAGCACTCCTGTGGTCCTGAAGTAATGAAAAATGTAAAATATTGAGTAATAAGCAGAAGACTGGGAAGGCAACTTTTTTTTTTTTTTCTGTTGAAAGAAATTGTGAAAATAAACAGGAAAAAAAAAAAAGTGGAATGAATAGACTGAACAGATTGGAACAAATCTTGGAGTTTCCATATTTTGTATCATAGAAAGCTTTGTGTTAAACTGACCACAAGGCCTAGCTTCTAGAAAGTGAACGGAAATTATAAGTGAAGGTTATTTCTAAAATTTGAGAGTCATGACACTAAACCAAAACTCTGATCTTAGGATAGCATGGAAGGAGGGCTCTACCCTTAGCAGGTCTCTACTTTGTCAGGATTCTCTAGTACTTGTTGAAGCAGCATTAAAAAACCCAAGATATCTGTTCTTGTGTTTTAATTCTTTTGGGTATCCCAGAATGGATCACAGGGGACATCTTTGCCAGCTTCCTGACAGTCACTTGGCAGAGAAGTAAACTCTCATTGGTTTCTGAATAAAACATGTGCCTATCCTGTAGTTCTCAAATTCTCCACATTATGTCAAGTGCTTCAGATTTAATGGTGAATGTTAACTGCACTCTGCCTGCTTGCCAGGGCTTAAGCTAGTTAAGATTTTAATTAAATTTTTAGGATTTATTTATTTATATTCCATCTGAAGTGACCCTCTAGAAATCCCCTTTCTGAAAGACAACATTGTTCAGAGTCCGTATGTGGTCAAGGAAAATAGGGTTAGTGCCTTGTAATAGCACAGCACAGGAAAAACAGCACCCAAGTCTGAATGGAAAGAAGAATCAGACAGATGGAGGGGGAGATAAATGGGACAAGAACAAAAAATTCTGGATTTCCATTTTAATGAGATCTGCCCATAGATACTAGGTCAGCCAAATATTCAAGTTTTACAATTGCAAGCTTAACTGTAAAATAACAAGATTTGTTTATTGGGAGTTATTCTAACTGCAAATCAGAATGACCCTCAAGGTCTCTTGACCTTTGACAGCACCTCAGAAATTCAGTTCTTTCATAACTGAAGTTACTGGACATCACTAATGGAATTATGGAAGCATGTGGAGTGATCTGATATAAATGCATCCAACTGGGTCAAAGCATAGGACAGAGAAGATTTACAATGTTAAATTCATTCTTACAGACTTCTGAGGTTTTTAAAGCCTTTGCACAGCAAACTCCTTACAAAGGTGTCTGAAACTGGGTGTGGTTTTTGTTGGTTTGATGGATTTTTTTGGAGGAGGACATCCAGGTGGAGTGGGACAGAGTGAATGGTACTTGCTAGAACAATGAGAAGGGGCACTTGACTGATGCTGGCAGCAGTAGAATACAAAGGGCAGAAGTTGGGAAGGTCACTTGGAAGAAAGACAGTGAAAGTAGGGGTCATACAAGTCAACAGCATCCTTCTTCATGCCAACAAACAGGCACCTCAGGTAAAGGAAGTATCTGAAACATCAGATTCTCTCAGGGGCTCACAGCAATGTAATACAACCTTATTAAAAAATCAAGGTGACAGCAGCAAAAGGATGAAATGCTAATTAAGGACATGACATTCAAAAGTTAGTTTTGAATTAAATTTAGTTTGTATGTCTTCCTAAAAAATTAAACACATATATGCAGTCATGTAATCAGTGGAATGGTTAGGGAATTAACTTTAGATAGGAACTAATTTCTTCATTCTGCAAGCTGGAAGGCCATTGCCTAGATTTCTGCCATTCTCTGAAGTTTCTTTTGTCTCTTGATACTCTTCTACAGATAGAGATCAAAACAGATTGCTCCCTGCTTGGAGTAAGTGGAACCAGGCAAAAGTTGTAACTCAGTCATAATTCCCTTCCTGATTTACTCCCTGGGTATTACAGCAGTACATAGCTCACTTTCAGTACATTTAAATTCACCACATCACCCCTAATAATTACTACGGGCCTTTGTGATTTGTTCTGTCATTTTATAAATAAGAACAAACCCACAGTGCCCTGATAACTGAATCAGCATTTATAACTTTGATCCTATTTTCAATGTAGTATGTTTGATAACCTCTTGGTACTGCTTCAAACTCACACAGTGCTGCAGTATTTCTCTTTCCTAGTTGTGCATGTATAAAATACTGGAGAGGGAGCTGGCTTCCAGCAAGAATAAAGGTCACCTGGACCCTGAAAGGCACTTTCTGAAAGAAGTTTATTTGAAACATCATTTAATGTGAAGAGTGATACCAGTAAAATGAGGATTTTTAGCACATTTCAAGGAATGTAAAACTAAAGGTATCTCCTTGGATATTTTCAGTTTCACAAGTCTCCTTCAGAATCTATTAGAAAGTAACACTAATCTAAATTTCACGGTTCTCTTCAATACGTATTTGGATTTAAAAAACTGCTGCAAAATAAATGTTTTTAACAGGCAGGTATCAGCAAATTACTAGAGGGTCCATTGGCTACTGGTTCTTCTGTCAGTGATATTACTTTTTTTTTTTTAACAGTGATTAAAAAAATTATATTAATACATTGATGGTAAATTTTGTAGGTGACTCCTGGAAAATAAGAAAGGAAGCAGAAGAGGCTGGTGCTGTTTGAATGCCATGATCCAGTCAGATATATTCCAGTACAATTAAATACAATATAGTGTATTTTAAAAAATGAATAATTCAACCATTTCTATAGAATGAATGTCTCAAAAAACACTCCCTCACAAATAACTTACAGGTCATTGTATAGTTAACTACCTCAGTGTGAACTCTTCCTGAAATGTCTTACTAAATGGGCAAGCAAATGCTTCACAGAGTTATGAAAAGGAGTGGTGTCAAATAAAAGTAGGAAAGCATTTGTGCCTCTGTACACAGCACTAGTAAAAATCAGTGCTAGAATACATTTCTGGAATGGCCCCAGGAAAACAAGTAAACACTGAGAAAGCACAGAGAGAAGCCTGCAATTATTAAGTGATTATAAAACAGATCTGCGATGTCAGGCTGATCAGGCTTAACTATTCTGTTTACTTAAGAGGCTGAAACATGACTCAATCACAGTACATAGTTATTTGCACATGAAAAAGACATTACAGGAAAGACTTAACAATGTTCAATGACTACAGAAAAAAATCAGAGAAATCCAACCTGGAAGTAAACCTGAAGTATATATAAGCAAGTATCAGAACAGCCTACTGCAGGGGGTCGTAAACTCAGTTGTATGGCATCTTCAAGACAAGATTGTGTATCTTACTAAAAAACATGTCATCAGCAAGCTTTCACAACATTCTTCAAATCTCCGAAATCTGCTACTGCATAAGTATCCACAACCTTACCATTTAAGGAATATTTATATTTAACAGACTGTTTCAACTTGTCAATTCCTCAAAATAAGAAGGATCTATAAAAGCATAAATATCAGTTAGTTAAAACTATTTGACAGAAGAGCATTCATTTTTCCCCATTTTGAGATTCTTTGTGAAACTTTCCAAGAATAAGAACCCTAAGCAGTACAGTGTACTTATACTACCTAGACAGAAGGAACATATATAAGCTATCTGAAACATACTAATTATACTGCAGAAGAGGAAGAACTCTTTTTTTAAAAATTGCCTAGAGGGTTTGTTATGTTATTACTCTTCATCTGCTCTTCAGTGTACAATCTGCTCTAATTCCCAGAGCAGCACCTTCGGAAGAAAGTTACTCCTCAGGTAATGATCCAAACTTCCTGATAACAATGATGACCATTTAATCTCCAACCACATATTATTTCATATCACTCACATTGTTCTCTAAAGGAAGCATGTATATTTTACAACCCAAAAAATCCACTATTCCTTTCCCCAGCAGTACTGGTTGTCTTTCCCAGCACTGATCCCCCAGCTGCAGGAATTTAGGTTTTCCTCAGCCCTAGACCTGGCAACTGCCCTCACCTGTCATACTTAAGTCCTCTTACAGTCAATAAACAAGATTTTTTTTTTCTCCTCCCCTTTTTTTTGGAAGGAATTTCTCTGCCACAGCTAACAGAGAAACAATCTGAATACAGGCTTACAGAATTCAGTGAGGAGGCCCTATTGGGCAGTGGGAGATGTGGGCTTACATTATGCCTCAAGACAGAAGGACCTTGTTCCTGGAAGCAGGTGGGGTAAGAGGAACCTATTCTGTTGCTGAAGCTGCTCTAGTACTGAGGTGGGTGTTTTAGCCACAGTTATTTTAGTTTAGGCATGTGATCATGGGAATAACTATTTTGACTACGGGGACTTTGGCAGACTAGCTTATGACTTGTGGTCTGATACCAGAATTAAAACAAATTTTTTACAAGAACCCATGGAAAGTGCTAGGGAAAATATGAAAACAAGTGTCAGATGAACAACTCTTTCAAAACTATCATAGGCACATAAATTATGGAGGAAGGTATCACTGAGGACCTGGATGGTAATGCCTCAAGTGGCATTATTGATCCTGCCCTTTCCCAAATTGGCAAAAAGAACTAAATCAAGTAGCAGCCACCATGACTAGGTTTGTCTGTACACATGGTTTCACTAGCTAAGTTCCCGATGGTGTGTTAAACCAAGTATCCCCTCACTACTGACTCTCTGTTTTTCTTATTTTTATTATGACTAAAATATCTCCAATTGTCCTTAGAAATCTAGTTCTGCAGTTCCTGATCCTTTCTAGCCTTATAGGGAGGATCCATAGTCTAAATTCACAATGGAACATTGTAGGATCGAGGGGAGGAAAGCCCCAAATGAATGCATCTCTAATGATATTCAAGCATTTCTGCCTGCAAGAATGTATAATTTTTTTTGAAGTCAGATTTGACAATAATCATGACATACTATGCAAATAATATCAAACCTACTTCCATTGACTGTAGAGGAAAAGACTTAACTTGAAACTGTTTATACTAACCTTCATAGTGATCAAAAGCCCACACAAAACTAACACACAATAAATAAATGTTCCTATGAGAGGTGAATAACTGACAAAAGTTTTAAGTATCATCTTGTCAATAACAGAAGGACATCTGAAAAGAAATAGATAAAGCTCCTGATATAAGCAAGGTTAAAAAAATTCCATAAGGTAACAAAACAGACCTGTGCTGATGAAATGGGTAATTGCTGGCAATGACTCAGATGCTAATGATAGAGAATATGTCTCTAAGGCATAGGCGCACATCTAGGCCACAATAACTTTCAGCTTCCTCTTATCACATCAAATTAGCAGTAAAAGAGGTTCCCTAGTGATTTTTTTGCAGAAAGTAGAAAACAAGAATCTGAGGGAGAGAAGCAATGTTGGAGTAAAGCAGTTGTTGGGAAGAATATGTGGATTGGGTCAGACTGTAGTTTTCTCTTGTTGTTTTAAATCAACATCTTAAAGAGCATTCTGAATATTACACAAATTAGCTCATGTTACCTTGGACAAGATAGTTTTATGTTCTATGTCTGGGTAGGGAAGAAATCCCACAACCCAAGTTCATATTGTATATGCCGATGTCTCAAAGCCTGATCAAGTACTAAAGAAGAACGAAAGTAGAACTGAAGAAATTATACAAGTGGCCAGATACTTGTGATTATATACAGAAATAGTTTTGTTTGCACTTATTTATTTATCAAGGCTATTACTATCAAAAATAACCTTAAGAGTTCTGCATGATAGAAGCTGAAGAGCATCTCTGCTCATGAAGCACTGCAAAAGTCTTCAGGCTGATTGTGTTTGGGAGCAATGTCTAGTGGGAAACCCTGCAAGTATTTGTAGGTAGCCCATGATAATACAACTGATTCACTGCTAAGTATAAAGGTCATTTGAGCTGAACATTTTATTTGGTTTCTTTTCAAGTACTGTTGCTTTTTCTTCATTTTTGTTTGTCAGCAGGAAAGAATAGAAACTTGATTATACTTGGTTTTCATTGTGATTTTAAAGACTGAAGCAGTGAGTCACGATAGTTAATATGTTAAAGCACAAGCTGCTGCTTAGTCATGCACCATGTCATAATGCAATGATACTCTTCACCCCTTATGAAAGGAAGGAGCAACTCTCGTATGATTATAGAATCCCTCATCAAAATCAATGATCCCAGGATCTGCAGAACAAATACAACTGACACTGTCCACATCAATAAACTGCCATTCATTACCTTTTTCTATATCATTAAGATGAGCACCAAAACTGCTCAGTCAGCGCAATCAGCCAATTGCCCTACACAGGTAATTACATCACTGCAAAACTGTTAAGAGTGGAAGAATTGCTGCAAGATAGAAGAATCTTGTGAGTGATTTCAGTGTTGCCCATCTTTTACTATCATACCTGCTGACATAGGAAAGCATTCAAAAGACAAATTTTGAAACTGGGAAAATATGAATTAGAACTTCAGCAGTTTTTTTGTATAGATCTTGTAATTTACTTGACCAATTTACTGTAGAATGGTACCAGAGTTTTAAAGCTGGAAGGTTTGGCTGCTTATCCTAGATTGTAGCCACCCTTTGGATATGTCTGTGTGCGAGGCACTTGAATTTTAGAGATGCATGAATTTTCTTCATAAGGCACAGCATGGCATGGCTTGGTGCTGAGATGAAATGCTGTCTTGAGCCTTAAAATGAAGGTCTCACTACAGTAGTGCTGTACACACAGAGTATAATCTGCAGGCATAACTAAGCTGCCTTTGGTCCCAGAGCGACACTGCTTGTCATCTGTGTGACTGTGGCGGCTCTGTAGTGGTTTGTCCATCCTGGGTAGGGATGTCAAAGGCTTTTCATGTTATAGTACAAGATCACCGTAAGGAAGAAATCGATAACCACTGAACAGCTAGTTTATCTATCTCCTTTCTGTAAATTTAGTAGATAGCATCACTGTAACATTCCTCATTTTCTATGGCATCCTAAATATGGTTGTATTACTTTCTAGATAATATAGACAGAGATAAAACACTCACTGAAAACACAGTCAGGCTAACCAATATTAAAGTGTGTAGAAAATTGATGATCAAAAGCCCTTCAGCTTTGCATGTGTTTTCAGGTAGCAGAGTATACATATACTAAGGGAAAATCATAAATTTCAGGTTTAGGTTTTAATGAGGTCTAGTTCTATATTTTATTACAAATAGTATCAAGTAGTCCTTTATGGCACAGTCTTCTTCCAGGAGGAATTAGAGCTTAATCAGTCATATTTCAGAAGGTAAACATTTCATGAAATATCTTCTTTAACAGACTTTAAAAACATTTTTAATTGATGCTAATAACCTTTAAGAGCTGAGTTTTCATCCTTTGGAGTGATGGACTCTTCTTATACTGCTAATATCCAAATGCACTATGTAAAACCAAGATGAAGAAGAAAAGAAGAATATAGTGCAACAAACTTAAATGAGATAAGGCTAATTTTGAAGGCTGCTCAACTGAAGTATAAGGAGAAAAAAAAAAATCACAGATTTGATATGAGAACAGATTTGTATGAAACAGCTATAATTAGGGCTAACTATAGCACAGTCTTTACCTTTATACTGTTTCTCTAGGCAATATTGCCACAAATAATAAATATAAAGACTAAGTATCTCTTGTTTCATCCTTAGATACATGCAGTAAGATCCTGACCCACTGCTAACAGAAGTTTTGTTAGTGACTGTAGTAGGGACAGTAGTTTAAATCAAAAGTTTCTGTTCAAAGTTCCAAGGCAGTCAGCTGAGATTTGCTGAGATGCAAAGACAAGAGCACTTCACCAGGAAAATCCTCAATCCATTTTTAAAACTTGTCATTAATCTATTTTCTAGATGGATTTTGAACTGTGCCAGCTATAGTTCATGTCAAACTAAATTTGGATTATACTGTCTAAACAGAGCTTTACAAGCTATTTGTTTTTCATATGTTATGTGGGGTTTTGTGAGATAGCACCTGGCAAATAGTATGCTGAGAGTTATTACAGTTGGGGGCTGGGGTTTTTTGCGTTTTTGTTTTTTTTTTTTAAGTGAGCCTGTCCTCCTGTGATCAAGAATGCTGGCTAAATTTCTAGGAAGATGTTTTCAGCTGATTATCTCAAAATATAGAAGCAGAGGCTCTGCTTTGGTTGTGTGCTTTGGTACAGTTGAGAAATCCAGAAAAAACAACACCATTTAAAAAGAGTAGGAACAAAATTGTGAAAGGCATCTGATCGAACACACTTGTCACCAACTTTGTGTTGCCTCTGCCCAGTCCATGTCCCTTTTTATTGTCTCTCTATTAGGCTTCAAGCAACTGGAGAGTCAGATTATTTATGAATGAAATAATAAGGGCCTTTCACCTCCAAGTCGTGGTTCAGATTCAATCCAGGTTATCCTGAATGGTCCCTTGGTGACTGAAAGCATGTTTGTGCGGTTTGGTGGTACAAGTCTCCTGTGCTGACTGTCCTGGATGCCTTTATTTGGTTCCTTAATATAATATCAAAATTGTCATTAAATGACTCCCTTGTTATCAGCCTTAAAGCAGAGATCAGTTTACACAGGGTCCAAACAATTCTCTTAATTTACAGGGTCAGAATCTTGTAACTCGAATTGAAGCAAACCAGGAAACCTGTAATGTGCCTCTTGTGTCACTGCAGACTTTTACCATAGCTCAGTTCCTAGGGCAGTAAACTTAGCCTTTTCACAAGCACTAAATTAATTCTTGAAATGATTAGAGAGCACTTTTTTTTTCTTTTGGTTTGAAAAGGAAGTTGCTCCTGACCTGAAACAAGCCAAGGTTCAGCTCAAAACATATTTTATGGTTGAGTTATTGCAGACCATTTAAATTAAGGATTTATAATGGAATTGCTGACACAACCTTAACTCTAGTTGTTTGAATGACACCACTATAATTATATGAGAATTTAATGATTTCAGATGCAGCTGAACTGACAAGCAGCATAACCAAATAAACACCAGCATTTATGCAGCCTATGAGTGAGGAAAAATGTAGTAGCAGACCTGGGTAAATACATTCATAGGAACCTGATGGAAATTTTGATAGGAAAAAAATCAAGAATATTTCAAGCTATAAATAAATACCACCTTAATTTCCTTTTAGGTGAAACAGAATAGAGTCACGATGCAATTACACAGTCCTCCTCTCCCTTTATATAAAAAGCATGTGAGACCATCCGGAGAAACACAGGATGTGTTAAACTACAGACTGATGAGTGACTCATCAATAAGATAAAAATAGATTTAAACTGAGAAACAAGACCTGAGAGAAATGGGCTTAGGAGTGAGTAGCAGACAGGGAAAAACTGAGAGATTAAAAAAAGTTAAAGAAGTAAGTAGGAAGTACTATTACAGAACATGCATTTCATTTCTAGCATTTGTTCTATACCAAATATTAACTAGAACTAAGAAACCTGCTTAATGAATGTTGTGCACTCTTCTTTCAAAAGCAAAATTCATACACAGACTTGTGTCCAAAAAAATACCCACCTTTTGAATTATGACCAATTTATTAATATCAATATACAATACTTGTATACATATCTTTGTTATTCTCAGATGCTCAGATGAAACTGTTTCTAATAAAACCCAAGTTTCTGATGTTGGTTAATTACATTTTGGTTATATAGTTTTCCATTTTAATTGAGCAGGTACCTCCTCTGTGATTTATTCATCTGCAAATTCACAATCCCACTTCACACCTTCAGGGTAACATTCAGCATGTCTAACCCTTTCTAAAGCAAACTTTCAAGAAGTCTTCTCAAATAACACCACCTTCTTGGAGAATACAGTATACCTTTTCATACTTTGTTGAGCAACTAGCTTTATCCCCCCCACCTTTCAATTTTTTAAAATTTTAATTATCTCCAAAAGGCTTTATCTGAGCCTGAGAAGAATTTGTGTGCTGTATTCCATTTTTTCATTAGATATCCTGATCCTGTTAGATCAATGGGAAATTTATACCCTTATTGATGATACCGCAGAGGTCTATGGGATTTCATTTTGAACACTTCAGGTCAGAGAGCTGTATCATTAACTTCAGTGATCATAGCATCAAATCTATATTTTTTGATTTCCACTATTTTTCTGTTCAACATGGAGAGCAACACACAAAGTCATAAAGAATTAATAAACAACAAACTAGCAGGAAACTCTTTCCTTATTTCTCCTCTCATTAAAAAAAAAAATCATATCTTCTCTCTGATTTAAAAAGAAAATATAAGTTCAGTGGTCATATCCAGAAGGATTTAAGAGGCTAAAGTTGAAATGTAAGCAAAACATAGGTACAAGGGCAGAAAAGGCTGCACCATAAAAATATCTATGCAAGCTGTTGCTTAACTCTAGGAATCCCTAAATTCTATATTTCCTACTTAAAGCACCACAAATCTATAGTTTGGCTTTTCAGTATATTCTACAGCATCTTAGTATTGACCAGACTGACTCAATTAACATCTGCCTGATGTCTAAATTTAATCAGAATCCTGAAATTAAGTTTCTCTGTTGCATTCATCAGTTCTAGCCTTTATTATGAGGGCAATTAACACATTTTGCTGTGGGAGATACAGGATAATACATAGGAACAGTTCTCAGAACAGACGAGGAAGGTAGGATTTCTCTGACAGGCTGATGGCTTGAAACGATCAGGCCATAGAGGCTCATCTTTCTCTCTCTCACTGGTTCAATGTGTCTTGAATCCTACCCTACTCAGTAGCTTGGGCTCAACAAAAGTGACTGGCACAAGAGTAGAAATTCCCTGATCCTTTCTCCCCTGCCTTCTTGGACTAATCTAAACCTGAATATCTGAGTGAAGATTAGATTTGTTTGCAGTGATGGGGTGAAACTTTTTAACGGTGAAGAGTGTTCAATACTAAATTGCTAGCTTTATGAACAACACTCGGGAATTGTACTGTGGATAAAAAATTTAAAAGGGTAAAGGGTTAACTGTTGTCATTTGGGTAAGCATGCATTAATGGATTAATATTATTACTTCAAAACTAAAAGATAATGGCATTTGCAAGGGGAGTTCACTGGCAGGGATCCAACAGTAGGATAAATAGCAAATAACAGAAGAAATTATCTATGGATTATTGACTAAGATGAAAAAGTGCAATATGGTGTACAATTCCCACTCCTCTTGTTTCATTTTTTTTTCAACCTTAAGCAGAAAGGATGCCCCAAAGAAACAGGAAGATAAACATTAATACGAGTTGTTTTGAGCATGCCTATTCATTTCCCATCCCCCATTGTTCTTTGAACACTTCTGACATAGTGGTAAACTTGCTTAATGAACTAGAAAAATAAATCCACCAAACTATTTTAGTAAGTCAAATTATGACTAACATTAGTATCTGATTTTAGTCAGAGTGTTCTTGATACTGTTGTGCATTTAGACTGCATAGCAATCCTAAGAGGAATTTTAGCTATGCTGGCACTGCAGGAGAGTCAACATGAAAATCAGATGAGCAATTATCTAGGCAGGACCTTGTGTCAAAATTTACCTTGAATACTACTACTAATACGGTTTCCTAAGAAAATTTAATTTCCCCATTTTTTTATCAATTTTTCAAGATATAAAAATGCATATACACACAGACATGGAAAGAAAAATTTAAGAGACAGTAGTACAACTTCTGCCTGTGTTTAAATTGAATATAAATACGGAAATAAAACACTTTTGAGTGCACTTCTCATTTCTTGTCATAGATATAATTATGTAGCCTTTTAGTTTTTAAACTTTTTCTATTCCTAATTCCACAATAAGTCTACTGCAACAAATCCTTAAGTACCAATACTAACTGATACATATTTATTGTTTTGTTATGATGAAAATGGACAAAAGGTCATCTCATTTGATAAAGAGTAGATGAGATATTACATGTGTTGCAATAATTTGATAACATAGTGTAGACTTCCTTTCCTTGATATCTTTCTTAATTATCCATTCTAGATATAAAGGCAGAAAAATTTTATTGGGTTTACCCTGTTTTTAATAAAACTATGGATTCTTTATTATCATAAAAGTCCTATGTATTATATGTAGAGAGATATATTATAGATATATATATCTTCTGCTAGCCTACTGTAGGAAAAATAAATAGCAACAGGACTTCACTTTTCTCAAAAACATTTTCATCAAAAAGCCACAATCATTGCTTCCTGAATGATAAAATATATTTAAAATGTTAATATTTACAATACACTATGTTAAATATTTCATATACTAAATATTTAGAAGTATTTAATGTTTAATATTTACCTAATATATTTAATATTTAATTAGAGTATTTGCTTATCAACTCTGCTGAGTATGCAGAAATTTGTGTAATTTTTTTCCTAGGTCAAATTTTTTTTTTTCTTTTTTTACTTTCTTGGACTCTAAGGCTTGATGTGGAAAGTAGACATCTAGACTGAAACCACAAAACCAGAAATTTGCTCATCTCTTTTTGTTTATAGGCTTTAGGACTTTAAGCAGAAAGTGTCAGCTGTCTATGTTTTCACCAAAAATGCTTGTTTTGTACCTAAAGTTCTGATTCAGAGCATGCCCGGCATTGCTCAAGTTTAAATAGATAGGCTCTTCTGTTCCTTTAGCTGGATTCAGTAACTCAGTTCTGAATCGTTTTGGCCTCTAAGACCTGATTCACTAAGTATATCCACAGCACACCTATTTCATCTGGTGTTTTAACATACTCTGAAGAGGAACATCCCTTTATGTTATGATTAACACAGTCATTTGGGATGCTTCCCAGAAGAGTTTCCAGGCTCTGGTTGACACCAGTCAACTAGATGGAGTTATATGGTCTTGTGGCTAGAGAGCCCAGGCTGGGGGGTAAGCACCCTTCCAGTCTCTGCCAAGAATAAGTAACATAAATTACTTCAATATTGACTGAAATGAATACTGGAAATAAAGTCTGATGTCAGATGAGTGCCCTAATCACTAAACTATAGATTCTCTCTGGTCCAATGGATTTTAATTATTCTGTTCAAAGCTGAGCAGGAGGTACAAAGAGAGCCTTGTGTCAAACTTGGCTGGAATCTGTTATTTGCTGCACCCTGTGATCTGTTCTCCTCAAGAACACATGTGATCCTATCACTTTTATTCTCAAATCTCTATGTTTCTCCTTATGTAGAAATCTTGGGTAGTTAGTTCTGTTCTTCAGGTGCTGGAAAGGATGTGCTTGCTGGGTTTTGCAGCCATTCACTATCTGCTTAGATTTAGCTCCAACGTTTTAAACCACCTTTGCTTTTTACACACTTGGGGTTCCTTTATTTTCCATGGCCCGTGGGGAGGGGTAGTGTAATATACCAATTCCATACCAAATGAGACTTTAAAGAGAAGTGGGAAAAACAGAAAGATGAAAGTAATACTAATAAGATCACAAAGCTGCATAAACCAACTACATGCACTGCTAATGTGTTCTGTTGTATTATTTTTACCGCGCCAGATTCCCAGGATGCCCATCTGCTTTTGTTGACTAATTTCTGTTCCACTTCCTGGAAGCTGTTTGTTCTGAGAAGCCTGAGTGTGAATGACAGTCTTATATATTAATTCAAGGAAATTAGTACAAGTACAATACAGGGTCTCAAGTGTGTTGGTTAAGCAATGCCAAAGAGCAGATTTAAAATGTAGGGCAGTTTACAGTTCTCATGACATATGATAGCAAAGCAGTAATTAGAATTCTAACAATGTTTCTGCTTATTTTCAAAAAGCGTGTAAGCTGTAAAAATGAATGACAGATAAGCTTTGCATCTTGGGCAATGTGTGATTAAATTACAGAAATTTAAAATAGAATACATGAAGAGTTACCATTTTGGCATGCTATTTGCTAAAAATATCCTCTCTTCTTTACCAGACAATGCTTTAGATGTTTAGTCTGAAATATGTAATGCTCGTGTCCCTTACCCCAAAAAACATATGATTCCTGTTGGAGAACAGTATCCAGTGTTCCCTATTTCACTTATTTTTCAACATCTCCTCTGTAAAACTGTATCAATAGTCTTTTATATTGATGTAAGACTTAGTCAAAGGGTTTGTTTTTCAAGAGGGTATATCTTCTAAAAGCATTAATATGATGACAAAAACATAATGCAAGCATTATAAAGGTGGTTCCATGAACAGTGGGTTTTTCTGGTAAGGATCCTCTACTGTCTGAAACCACAGCTGAGCTCACATTACTGCCTGCTATTACTACAATACAGACCTTCTTCCTCAGTTTTGCTGTCTACTTCCTCAAAGTTTGTGGGAAGTTAATTACTTTAAAACCTCTACTGCACCTGACAACTTTGAGTAAAAGTGACAAAACGGATAAAAATTTGCTAAGGAGGAGATGCCAGAACAATTGCTGAAGCCTTGTTTCCTTAGTCAACCAGCTTTAAAAAAGAGGGGGGGGGGGGGGGGGGAGGAAAAATCAGTGATGTGGACCCACAGCTTATTTATAAATACTCAATGGGAGAACTTTGCAGGTCCTGCTGTTGTTTCAGAAAGAAATTCAATGAATACAAGCCTTTGTACAAACCCCACACAATGAAAATTATAGCCGTATTAGTTAACATCAGTGTTGCAGATTAAAGCTTGTTTGGTTGTTCTACAGCATTCATTACCAGACAGTCTTCTTTCTGTATCATTCTGTGTGTCTTTGCTTCCTTCTTCTTAATTTTCTTTTCCCAGTTCTTCTTTAAATGCAAAATCTAGAGGCCAATCCTGCATTTATTTCTGAGAGGTCTGCCTTGTGGTTATTGGCTCTTTTACGTTTCCTGTCTCCTTCCTATCTGCACATAAGAGCATGACAATGTGATGGACAGAGAAGTAATTTATTACTTATGCTGCAAATAAGTCTTTAGTGGTCAAGAGGAGAACAATTTTCTTTAAACGAGGTACTTTAAGACCTAAGAGAATGACAGAAAGGCATAAAGAGCCACCTTGGTCAGAAAATCCCCAAATCTAAATGTCGGGGTTGAAGATGAGTAAAGCACATATAACATGATGAATGACCATCTTCTTGGACAAAACACAGACTTCCATTACAGCAGAGTATTTTACACAGTATCTCTCTGATGTGATCAGATTTAACATTTGAGCACTTTTATATGTTGTTCCATTTAGTGATTTCTTGTGATGTCTACATTTATTCTCTCTCTACTTCTGGAACTCTCTTACTCACTTCTGAAAAGGTGAGCCCTTTCTAAGTAACTTAAGATGTCATGATTTCATCATATCAGATCCACCTTAAATTTAAAAGTTCTACAATAATAGATATCTTCTTGTGGTGGGTTGACCCTGGCTGGACCACGTGCCCACCAAAGCCTCTTTACCATTCCCCTCCTCAGATGGACAGGGATGAGAAAATATAACAACAGGCTCATGGGTTGAGATAAGGACAGGGAGAGATCAATCACCAGTTACCATCATGGGCTAAACAGACTCAGCTCAGGGAAAGTAGTTTAATTTATTGCCAATCAAATCAGAGTAGGGTAGTGAGAAATAAAACCAAAATCTTGAAACACCTTCCCCCCATCCCTCCCTGTTTCTCAGGCTAAACTTTACTCCTGAATTCTCTACCTCTTCCCACCATCAGCAGCACAGGGGGATGGGGAATGGGGGTTTCAATCAGTTCATCACACACTGTCTCTGCTGTTCCTTCCTCCTCAGGGGAAGGACTCCTCACACTCTTCCCCTGCTCCAATGTGGGGTCCCTCCCATGGGAGACAGTCCTCCATAAACTTCTCCAATGTGAGTCCTTCCCACAGGCTGCAGTTCTTCATGAACTGCTCCAGTGTGGGTCCCCCACGTGGTCACAAGTTCTACCAGCAAACCTGTTCCAGCATGGACTCCTCCTCCACAGGTCCTGCCAGGAGCCTGCTCCAGTGTGGGCTCTCTATGGGGACACAGCCTCCTTTGGGCATCCCCCTGCTCCGGCGTGGGGTCCTCCAGGGGCTTCAGGTGGAGATCTGCTCCACCATTAACCTCCATGGGTGCAGGGGCACAGTCTGCCTCACCACGGTCTTCACCATGGCTGCAGGGGAATCTCTGCTCCCACACCTGCAGCACCTCCTCCCTCTCCTTCTTCAGTGACCTTGGTGTCTGCAGACTTGTTGCTTTCACATATTCTCACTCCTTTGGAAGATCCGGGGGTTTTTTTCCCCTTCTTAATATCTTATTACACAGGTGCTACCACCATTGCTTATTGGCTTGGTCTTGGCCAGTGGTCGGTCTGTCTTGCTATTGTCTGTCAGACATAGGGGAAGCTTCTAGCAGCTTCTCACAGAAATCACCCCTGTGGCCCCACTGCTATCAAAACCTTGCCATGCAAACCCAATACATTCCACCCCTCACCTCTGTGAATCACATATTTAAGAATTATCACTAAAATCCACATTCATCACACAATCTTCACAAACTTCACTTTCATCAACAAAAACAATTCCCCACACCAAAATAAAACCAAGATAATCACAACACCAAACAGAAGTAGACAATTTACACACAATCCACCCCTCATTCCTTCAACACAATTACAACTGAAATTCCTCACAATCATTACGGTCTCTAGCAATGTTCAGTCCTTGTTTTGCCTGTTACCTCACCCAATAACTATCATTATCTTGAATTCCTCGTGCCCCATGTTGGGTGCCAAAAAGGACTGTGGTGGTTTGATCCTAGCTGGACACCAGGTACCCACCAAACCACTCTATCACTCCCCTCCTCAGCAGGACAGGGTGGAGAAAATAAGATTAAAAAAAACCTTCAAGGGTCAAGATAAAGGCAATTTAATAAAGCAGAGGAAAACAAAATATTTTATTCTCTACTTCCCATCAGCAGGTGATGTCCAGCCACTTCCCAGGAAGCAGAGCTTCAGTACACATAGCTGTTGCTCTGGAAGACAAACGTTGTAAATAACAATTGTCCCACCTTCCTCCTCCTTTCTCTTAGTTTTTATTGCTGAGCAGACATCATATGGTATGGAATATCCCTTTGGTCAGTTTGGGTCAGATGTCCTGGCTATGTCCCTTCCCAAGATCTTGCCCACCCCCAGCCAACTGGTGAGGGAAGAATGTTGGAGAGAGCCTTGATGTTGTGCAAGAACTGCTCAGCAGTAGCCGAAACACTGGTATGTTATCAATACCTTTCTAGCTACCAATACAAGGCACAGCACTATGGGGGCTGCTATGGGGACAATTAACTCCATCTCAGCCAGACCCAACACACTTCTCAACAAAATAATATTTCCTCCCTACTTAAAAATTTCCATATATTCAATAAATAGAAAAATCTTCTGACTGCACTGAAACTGGTATCTTGACCCTCACATGATGTATAAGAGATCAGCAGAGGTAGAAGGATTATCTTCCCAAAATTAGTTCAGGGATGAGAGAAGGAAAGTAAGTAGACAATATATTTCAAGAAGTTGGTCAATACTTTAATTTTACTCTTGTCCGATTGAATCAGACATAAGAGTTGTTAGAACAATTAAACTGGACTCTTGAACAATACAGGCATTTTTGTAATTGTGCTGAGGAATCCTTTACTCTGTATTGCAGAATGCCACATCTGATACCCTCAGGCCTCACTTTAACTTCCTCTCAATGAGAATTACCCAGTGTTAGCATGTGAATATGACATACCTGTGTTTATTTTTTCTCAGAAAGAATTTAGAAAGCGCAATTTAATTTTTATTCACCAGCTACATCAGAAACCAAATGACTGTGTGCCACCTTCTGAGACAGCTGATCTACATAAGATATTAGAGATGAGGCTGTGGTTTAGGAATGTTTTTTCCAGGGACACAGCCTAGTTCAGACCTCTTTTCCTGAAGAAGAGTATCCTGAAGTAAGGATGGCATAGGTGAAAACTTTCCCTCCCCCAAATAAACCATTTCATATTTCAATACAAAATAAATATGTTTACATATTCCCCCCAGAGAAACAAGAAAGAGGAGAAAACTGCTGGAGCTTTAAAGTCCATGTTGTAACAGCAGCTCAATCTTGATATTAGAGCTATGTTCTGACACCTTTTTTTTTCCACTGAATATCCAGTTGAAGAAAGTGCTGTATCAGAATCCAAAACTAATTGAGAAATACTTTATAACAGATTATCCTTCCAGTGTGTTTAAAATCTGTTAGTGACATAAAGGTAGATGGTTTTAATTAAGAGATTACCTTAACGGTGCTATTAAAAAATGCCTCATAAAACATTTATGGAAAATCAATTTAGAGCTACTGCGTTATCATAATTACAAATTTTCAAAAGTCCCTAAATGCTTATTTACATAATAGACCATAATGGCTCTCAAGTGATCATTTATATCTACCACATAAATAACGTGCAGGTTTAGAAGCTCTTCATAACATGCATTTGCCTATATGTCCCAGTATGCATGCAAAAACTTTACTTGGCCATTTATGATGTCATCAGATAATCTGGTTGTTTATTTGGTGTTTTAGTTTTATCATTTCTGAACAGAAACATAACAGTTATTTTACTTTCTATGTATAGTCTTTGCACAGGTATTCCAGGCACTTGTTGTCACCTGTAAAACTTAGAAAGAGGCATGGACTACCTGGGGATAAAGTTCTGATAATTGTTTCAGAGCTTACACCCTGCCCTGGTATGGTATTTCAAAACTAGTTTCTGCTTTTGGTGAGTCAGCCAGTTATGCACAATACAAAATTAAAACATGATATGGCTTTACTGAGTTTATTAAAAGATGCAAAACAGAATTAGGAGAAAGGACTTTTTAAACAAGTCCTTGTTGGCAAAATATAGTTTTAAGGAGTGAGAGATCAAGATATCACTGAGCATTTTTGTGCAGAGCTCCTTCTGAAATAAGATAACAAGAACACGTATCTTTGTTTGGAAGCCTGACAAGTGGATGAAGTAGACTGGCATTTTGAACTATCTGAAGATGAGGGTCTAATTCAGTCTGTACTGAATGAGAGGTAGTACACAGGAGAAGACAGGACATAAGACCCTTAGACTGCACATGTACAACTTATACCAAATTTTTAATTTATGTAAGAGAAAAAATTCCAACTTCCCCTCCGAACAAACCTTGGCAGTACTGAAGACCTTGATATTATTAGTCTCTAGTCAGGACAGTTTTGTGTGGCAGATAGTGTTAGATTTTCATCAATGACTAATTTTTTTATGTGACTATAAACCAAATTATTGTGTCATAATTATGTATCTAGATTTAGGATTTTCTTTGTTATCTTCTTCAGCTTTCATATATTGATTATAAGATTGTTTAGTGATATAATCACACAGGGCCATGATAATTTACTAAAATATAGCTAGAGTGTAGCTACAAGGTAAAGTGATCAGAAAAGTTTAATTTGCTAGTACCATCTTGAGAAGAATGTCTGTACTTACCCAGAACAGTGCTTCACAAGACATCATCAGAGCTTTATTCAACAACAGATGACCTGTATTTCTTTGACTAGTACTTGGTCAAGCATTTGCCATTAGTATACAAGCACCTCAAGTGCCCTAACTGCATAGAGTGTTTGCATAACATAGCAGTGCATCTGGACACTGAAAAAGCTTTTTAATCTCCCCATGATATGTGTGACATTCTAAGGAATGCCAGAGGTGCAGTTAAAAATTAGGAGCAAAATAACCAATGCTTATGCATGGAAATCATGCCCATGATGTCAGATGAATACTTTAAAACACAGTATCTACTTAATAAAATATAAATGTGGGGTAATTTCCTTTTTTCTATTTATAGTCATATTCTATGACAAATAGAATGAACCTCATTAGAATGATTTCTTGTCAGCTTCTGACTTCAGAACTCAAGTAGTTCAATCAGAGTTTAAAGAGTCATCTACAAGAGTATACACTGGGCAATTTGGAATAAGTAATATACTAGTTACTTTGAAAGACTGAACAACAATACTAGGATTAATTACACTGTCAAGGACACTAATCATTAGTAAGCTCGTGTCCCTTTCTCAATTGCAATAAGCTTTTTTGTATCCTAGATCTACTACTAATATCCCTTCTAAAGCAGTGCAGCTGGTATCTCTATATGCAGAGGTGCTGTGTATGAATGTGAGAGAGATCTAATTACACATTGAATTGTATTTTTTCTGAGCATCAAAGGAGAAAAGATCTTGACAAGTCTGACTAAACCAGAAAGACTACAAAGTGCTATTTACCATACCCTGACTCAGAGCATTGAAAAGTTAGTCTCACTAAACCATGGATAAGAATTCTTCTGTACTTTGACTCAATTGACTTCACAAAAATTACATCAAGTAATGTAATTTTCTATTAGGTTTTGTTTATCTGGGTCAGTAATATATTATCAACCAGTTGAAATGGGCTGAGATTGAAAGCTTTGGAAAAAATGGGAAATACTTCAAGAAAACATGCAATGCCTTTCAAAATACTGTATAAAGTCATCAACATAATTAAGAAAAGTTTAGGCATAAATGAATAAGTAATAGTGAAAGGTAAAAAGTGCTGGCAGAAACAGCGATCTGAAAAGGGCTGAAAATTCTAGTGAACCATACTCAAGAATTCACTAGTGTTAACACATACTCTTTTAGAACAAAAAACTAAGGAAACCCATAACCAGATACATGTTTAACTACTTCTAAGGTACTTATATATTTAAGTTTAATTAGTTGTGTAAGTAGGAAAGTGTGAGAGAAAAATATCCTGCCATCACTTTGGGAGATGTATAATAATTTTCTCAAAGCTAACAAATGTTTATCTTGTGCTAGAAGTATAGTGTATGTGAAAAAAAAAAAAAATGAAAAATTCAAAGAAATAACGATCTGGATGTTCAAGCTGTTATAATTGTTATCTGTTCATTTTCAGGTCAAGTTAATTTGCTTTTAAATTCCCTTCCTAACCACTACAACAGGAATATCTCTCTGTCATGGCCTAACTCGTCTGGATTCTGTACATTTATAGTGTCAGCAAAATTGTGCAATTTCTATCACAGATCAGTAAAGGTTTTATTTGCTTTTTCTTATTGGCAGAACTGGGCTCTAAGTTGCCTAAAGGCTGTTACAAATTGCCAGATAATATAAAACAGTTGATAGCCACTGTGTCAATAAATGATTACAAATGTTGAAGTTTTAAAAATTCAACTATAGCTCCTAGAGATCATTTAGTTTTTAATTGCCATGTTTCAACCACCAGATTTCCCTTTGAGACCATTCTTGTCCATCATACTGTCTTCACAAATGACATCAACAAAGTTGAACATTTTAATACATACTTGACTACTCATCTTAAAAATATCTACAGCAAATCATTAAGAACAAGTTGTATGTTTGTGAGCAATAAAATTCATGCTTAGTCTCCTTTTCCAGTTCATGAACAGATTCTGATTTCAGAGACCACATTCTGTATTTCCTTAGTGATTATACATGTAATTTGATCCCAAACATGATAATTCCTTTAAATTCCCTTATAGCAACCTGTTCCTCTTACTCCACAGAAAGATAAACCACCTATTGAAAATATGCTTAACACTAAAGCTCCATGGAAGATAAATATTCAGTTTTGTGCCAAGTTTTGAGGTTTTTCTTCTTGCTTTTGATCTGTATTAGAATGCAAAAAATATATTTTAACACAGTATCAAAGGTGTGCTGAAATATCTATGAAGAATTGTTATCAAATTTACCCAATTTTTTTCTTTGTTTCTTTGCTCTCACACTCCTTTTCTATTTTCTCAAATATTAAAAGCTACCAGAAGGCTCAGAATTAAAAAAAAATCCTTCTTAGTGAAAATTTTGCTGAAGCCACTGTATCTCTGTGACATTTCATATTCAATAAACCCATGTTTCAAGGAAATTTCATTTTAAAAAAAGGATGCCAGTTACCTCTTTTTACTACTATACATGTCATCTCACAGAAGAGCATTATGGCTTATTGGACAGAGCATTATGGCAAAAATTGGGGCGAGGGCTGGGAGGCAAAAGTTCCAAAGAGTTCTCCATTGTTATGTGTTTGTTCAAATGTCCTTCACAATACTGTAGATAGAACATTGTGCAGCTCTTAAGTGACAAAATAATGTCTAATTCATTATCCAGTAGCTAACTAGAAACTTTTGCAAAATAACGTGTGTTTTCACAAGCAGACATTCCCAATACATCTATAGATGCTGCACATGGTAGTAGAGTCCTCCTCTATGTGAACATTGCATCTGTCAAGGCAGTGTGAATAAAAATCAAGTTATATTTGGCTACAGATACTTTCAAAACACTGCTAACAATCTAACATGATCATCAGATAACAAACGTTACTAACAAACACTGTTCTCTCAATTAAGAAATCCCAATACCACAACCAAGGATATTCATATCATTTTCTCTTAGCCAATACAGCTTCTCCAGTCTTATCCACAAAATGAAACCCATGTATTCAAACTTGCACATTAGCTAAAAACATGAGAGAATGTAGGTGTTCTCCTTGAACCATGCAACACAGATACATATGGGTGCTTTACACTTCCACTTGCTCCTCTTAGGCATGGTGCTGAAGAAAGCATAGATGTCTGTAGACTAGAAGAGCTAATTCAACTCATGTCAGCCTCTCAACACTTTGAGAACCAGACCTACTTTCCTATTTCTCCTTTCTGTGAATCCACAGCTTGTCTTCTGCCATTTCCATATTGAAAATGGCTCCTGATTTGCAGATGTGAATTTGCTCCCTACTCCAGACACTCTTTTCCTCATTCATCTTTCTGTCTTTAACCTAAAATATTACCTCTAGACATGGTAGGTACAGATACAACTGAAATGATGACTTTTGGCTGCCATCTGGCCTTCCTTTGGAATGTCATATTTCCTACTCTCCTTAGTTTTTGATGTTAGCTCATTTAGACTGCAGCTTCTGTCCTGACCTGAACACCTAATCTCTGAGCCTGATCATGCACCTCTCTCATTCCTAATTTGGTCATAACACTGGAAAAAGAACTGAAATTATTACCTTGCACTAGAATATGATTCTAAGTAATCTTTCCCCCCAATTATTGAGACTGGATGTTGGTAAACAATGCTCTTATTTTCCTCTTTTCTTTAAATAATATCACATATTCTTTTTCTGAAGATCTCAAAAAGAACAACGACTAAAAATTAGCTCTGAGATTTCAGTTCCAGCTATTGGATTTTTCTTAATACTCAAACTGCATTATGTTATTTTGATACTTGCAATAAAGGATATATGTTTCATTGAGCTCTCTACTGCTGCACTAAAAATCATGGTCTGCCTGTCTCACGATTAATGGTTTAAAAATCAGATTGCAATAATGCATTTTATTTTCCAGCTAAACATATATTTAAATATTGCATGAACCTGGCTCCCTCCCAACACACATTTTATTAAAGCCAGCTGTGAAGTAATTATTGAACATGCTAAAAATGGCTTTTGAGAGTAGAACAATTTGAGTTTTGTCCAATTTAGATTCACACACTGAGCTTTGACTAAATACTACATTCCAAGAACTCACTCTCTTATGAAATGGAGTCTCTGAACAACTTCAGAAAGATGATTTCTGAGAACTGTGGGAATCTAGGTCAAGGACTGATTGCAGCAGAATTTACTCACATAAAGGCATATGCTTTTTCCTAAATAAATAATGTGCTTTCAAACACCAATGAAGGCAAAATAATGAAGAAAGCACAAACAAGGAAATTCAGTTTGAGAATAAGAATATACAATATAAAATGCAAACTATATTGCATGTGTAGTTTCTTTTTACAGAAGTAAAATGTTTTCTTTCTTTGGGACTTGTAATCTAGTCACATTCTGATAGAGATGTTATATATTTCTGATGGGTTTCCCACATTTTGTATGTTTTTCAGGCACATTTGGATGTATCTTTTTATACAATATGAACTTCTCACATGCATTTGCATGAACATCTGAGGCATTCATTTTTAAGCATAAATAATAAACAATTGTCTCCAGGAGGAGCATGGCCTAATTTTGAGTTCTTTATGATTACTCATATATTTTCTGAAAAATAAAATTCACTATTCTAGCAATAAGATTCTATGTGGTTCTGCATTTGCATGCTAATGGACAAAAGTATTTAACTTCCTACAGATATCTATTGCTGGCTAGATGCAGCCCAGCTGCTCCTTGTTAAAAATGATGATTAGAAATTAATATAACTCTCCCATGCATTCACAGCTTGAGATTTTAATATATCAAAAACAATCATTCCTAAAGGGGCCATGCTTGTGAATGGTGTATTTAATTAATGCCCAAGGGAAAGAGCAGAAGAGGAGGAAAATACTGTAGATTAATTTATTCTGAAATTGTAGTGATGTTAAACATAGCATGCCAGTTTTAATGGCATGTATTCATCAAGCTAGCAGAGTGTCTTACACAGAACAAATGGTGCTGTCTGCCTTGAGGAGACCAGGATTTTGAAGTGAATTTGGGAGTGCACAGTAGATTTCTATTTTATTTTCTCTATTGACTTATGCTAGGCCTGCCACCACAAACACCGAAGCTCCTCCTTGTATGCAGATCAGCTTTGTGCATGGGCTACATAGAATTCTTCTTTACCTGTAGTGATGTCTTTAGGCTTGTGATGAGAAGGATGCCATGCAGCAGCAATCTGTAAAAGTCATATCAATCATTTATGTTGAGACTGACACTTCCCTTTTTTTCCTAGGTGCTACTAGTATGTGTGAGAAGATAGAAGTATGTGTGGTGTGAAGAGAGTGCAAGCAACAGCTACATTTAGAAAAAGCAAATACTGCAACACATTAAAGTAAAAGATTGAAATCTCATGCTCACCCCAAACAAATGGCTTTGTGTTATAGGGAGAGATTTGAACATCACTACAAAAGTTTAAAAGTTTTAAAAAAAAATTAATAAAGCAAAACCAACAAAATGCTACTATACCATGAAACAGTGCATTAGTACAGCAGAAAGCACCTTCATACACATACCACAAAGATTACCCACTGCAACAGTCCCAGGCCAGACTCCATTTGGACTGGAAGTTGCAGCTGGAGGAACGGAAGGCCAGGACAAGAGCTGGGTTAGGTCCTACCTGCCCAACTGTGGCTGCCATTTGGTAAACCAGCAGAGAATTGCCAGCTAAAACTAGCAGGCTTATTTGTAAGCCAGCCCTCATGCAGCAAGCACCTTGGGGGAAGCAGTCCAGACAATGTCCCTTACAGCCACTTCTGTCCTTAGCACAAAGGGAACCGCTATGAAGGCTGCACTTCTTTGCTTGTTATTTTTTCAGAGCTCAGCTGCCAACTGAGACTTGAACAGAACACTAATAACAAAGGTCCTCTTGTGTAAACAAGAGCTTATTTTGTTGAAGTATAAATCTGCGAAAATGTAAAGGTTCAAGCCCAAATATGTATTTCTGGTCACATCAGTAAAAGTTTCCATACTGCCAGTACAGCAATATTATTTCAATATATAAATACAAAAAGAGTAGCATACACTAAATGTCAGACTGAACTGTTATGTTATTTAATCTTTAGCATTTAACTATGAACAACATAAACACATACATACCTACAGATGGGAAAGTGCCAGGGACAAAACAATGTGGGCAATGAGCATGACCCAAGGGGATCTCACCTGCCTTGGCCCAGAGCACCATGATGCCAGCTCTGCTCAGCTCCTCAGCCATGATGCTGGGCACACCGCAGGGCTCTGTGGCAGGCCTCCCTGCAGCAGGAGATTGCAATGGAGGGCTGCATCACCCCCAGGCTCCTACTCACCTACATTTCTATTGTGATCTTTTTTTTCCCCATCTGCAAAACCAGACAGCAGCAAGTCCCTGGCCCTGCACAGCCCCAGGCTGGGCCACATGCTGCCAGCTCTGGTCCTGGAGAAGCCTTCACTGACTATCCCTGCAGCCACCTGGCCTGGGCCTTGTCCTTCCCAGCAGAGCAGCCTGGGGTGGGCACAGCAGGCAGGGCCATGGAGACAGGGATGGCCCAAAGCCCCTGGCAAGGTGGCAGGAGCCATTGCAGGCCTGGGGGCTGGCCCTGGGCCTCTCCCCATGGGCACCAGTGAGACGGAGCTGCCCACACAGGCTATAGCCTGGAGGCCCAGAGAGGAGGGACGTACAATGCGATACAAATGACAGTGCTGTGGTCACCTAAGTGTGAGATGGGATGTCCATCAAACATCTTAAGGCAGATGCCCTTCCCTAACTGACACCATCTATAGTAGATGTCCAGACCAAACTAACCATTTATGAACTCAGTGTAGCAGTGGGTGCCTCTAGAGGACACCTTTCCCGATGACATGTATCTTCCTGTGAATCTGGGGACACCTCTTAGTTGCTCACCAGGGAGCAAGCCTCGGTGGCTTGGGTGAGGTGCCTGGCTTCTCTCTGGCTGAAGTAGCTGGATCTTATTTCCAGATTGCTTTCCACATCCTAGTTTATAGGCAGCATGCTGAGGAGTTTTGGTTTTTATTCATAGTTTAAAAATGGTTGCACTCAAGAAGCATTCAGTCTGCAGAAATGCTACAGCATTGATCTTGGTCCTTCTCTCTGTTTGGGAATGCTACAGCAATCAGCAGGCAAGTTTGTTTCCCATCTTGAGATGGTACTTACACCACAGCTAAAGGATACCTTTACTCATTCCAACACTTGCAAACTAGTTTCAAATTTCTGCTTCAGGACTAATGCAAGGACAGCACAGGGAGATGTTCAGCTTCAGGTAAATTATCTGTGGCATAGAGTTTCAGATAAAATACCTGCATGCATCTCCACCAAGGATCCCTCCCACAGACCACAGCCTGCATTGAGCTCCCTATTACTGCAGATTCGGTCATCATCTTCACAAACTGTACATGTATCTTGGCTGCAGCATAAAAATATCCTCCAAGTCAGCTTTCAGAAACCATCTGCTTCCTGCAGTAGCGAACTAGTACTTGGGACCAGGATTCTTGAGAGCAGCTATTTTCATGCTGCAGTGACTACTTCAGCTTACAGACTGCTGTAGCTCTGCTGTAGCCATGTTGCCTTTACCAAAAAAAGTTTGACTTTTTGTCCAATTTTTCCTTCAATGAGAAGGCCAACCCGCAGGCCCCAACATCTGTTGTAGTGTGACAGAGAGCGATGTGATTCATTCAGACTCTAAAACTGATGGTCACTCAGGTGAATGACTAGAAGAATGCTCTTTGTGGATTCCAGACCATGTCACTCCAACACCTTTGAAGCCTGAATCAATGACCTTAGGGCTGATCATAAACTGATGATTAACTCTGATATTTTGAATTTATCTTTGGCCAGCTAGTGTTAGCATTTTCCCACATATATCAATAGCAAAATAATGTTTCAGTAACACTACAAAAGCTGCAGAAAGGGAGGCTTATTGCCATGAGCTGGAGAA
Organism: Strix uralensis; assembly: GCF_047716275.1. Lineage (NCBI taxonomy): Eukaryota > Metazoa > Chordata > Aves > Strigiformes > Strigidae > Strix > Strix uralensis. The sequence goes on along the minus strand of NC_133975.1, from coordinate 47,403,123 downwards.
AAATGTTTTGACAGTCACTTAGAAAATAGAGCAGATAGCTATATTTAATTTCTGAAAGTCTCGGCTGTGATATCACCCTCAAATAATCATAACACAATAGCAATGAGATATGCAAGTGTAAAGTACAATTGAACCTTTTCTTTAATTGTATTAGTTGTTTTCTGCATTTGTTCTGTGCTAGAAATTAATAACTTTTCAACAGCTTTTTGAGGAAAATTTCCTCATTTTTCACCAGGATATGTACTATCTTACATAGAGATGCTGCATCAGGAAATGGCAAAGCCTCTCTGAAATTCTGCTTTTTCTTTTTCACTAGGGCTTAATAGAACTGGTAGAAAGAACAGTAACATTATAGAAACAGTATATATTTTCTCTGTGGGGAATGCAAAAAGATTGTAATTCTTTAAATTTCATAGGTTTCTTTTTACCTTTTCCTGAAATAGCAATAAGACATCTGTGATATTCTACTTAGTCTAATAAAATTATGAATATTGTTCTTAAAAGAAGCCATTTCCATTCCAAGAGTTTTGCTGCAATTCTTAATGCAAGCACTGACTGGCAGTTCATGAGAAGGAAACCTTTCCAAATCTGCAGAATCTGTCTTTTTCCCTATGCAACCTTTATGTTCTCTAGGCTAAAAAAGAAATAGGACAAGTAACTATACCACTAAGACTGAGAGTCGGGCTCTCTGACTCAAAATCCTTACTAGGACAGGTAGGCTAATAGCACTTCCTAGAGACATTGGGAGGTTAGCTAGGATTTGTGCAACAGTGGTGTACAGCTAATGTACCCTATTCACCTTCTGTCGTATCAACTAGTATCTCAAAAGAACCATATAGTGATCATGGGTTGTATGTGTAGCCTTTAAAATGCTACATTTTTTGCTTTTCTGCATTCTTCTGAGGTTTAAATGTCACTTTCTTGATGGTTCACAGACTTTCAGGGCCAAAAGGACAGGAATCTGACAAGACACAGTACAGCTAAGTATGGTACAACAGACATCTATGCTGTAAAATATTCTTTTTTTGAGATAAAAAGTTTAATAATTGAAATAAAATTTTAAAAGACAATTCCAGAGAGAAACAAACTAATTTTCAGTGCATAAATATTTTCTTTAAATAAAAAAAAAAAACAGAAAAATAATTGAAAAAGGGATGAAACAGCTTTTAGCTTTGACCATCTAATCATGAAGTTCATAAAAATAGCAGATACTGATTTAAGGGATTGATTTAAATTCACCTGACATTTTTTTAAGTCTTCCCAAACACAGAGGTTATAAATACGTATTATTGTTACTAGGCGGTTTTTATGAACTTGCAACTACATGCTTAGATGCTAATATCTTATTAACCTGTTTAGGGGAAACATATCACAAACAGCTGAAAGGAATTTCTGAGAATCCTAAAATAAAATACAGGATCCAGCATTTGAACTGTTGCAAGAAAGAAGCAGAATAAGTGACCTTTCTGAATCAAAAGCTATCACTCAGGAAAAGAACATAAAGGGGAGATCTTAATTTTTTTATTAACTTTTACATTTTTTTCTTTTCTACTGTAAGAATGCCTATAAAGTAGATTTTTTGAAAAGGGGCAATTTGACTGATTAAACCAGGCTACTGCACTTTAAATATGCAACTCGTTACCATGGCAACAGTTTTACTTTGACACACAGCTTATCTTGTTTTAAGGAGTACAGCCTGTTGTTATGGCAATTTGGAACACCACTATTTTCTCCTCCCAAAGAGACGTAACACAAGATAATAAAACACTAGTTAAAATGAGTTCAATAATTAAAAATCAAAACCTGATTTAATATCTTGTAGAATGCTGTAGTTTCTCAAATTTAACAAATGAGACTTGACTGGAACAGGGAAAGAAAGAACCAAAGTTCACGAAGAAATAAGGATAAAGGATTTTATTTTATACCACTGAAAGGCAAAGGTAGATTGTAGAGGCATTTTGTAGCAGGTGAAATTTCATTTGTTAATCCACTGTTTTCTGCCTTCATGAAGAAACACATTACTTCCTGTCTTGCAGATTTCTCCAGAAGCAAAATCTAAATAAATGGATATAGAAGGACCAATGCAAATTATCCCCCAAAGCTCTCAGCATTACAAGCAGGATGAATATTCTAACTGAAATTTCAGTAACAGTAAGTGATCAGAGTTCTGCCCTAAAATAAACCTTTTTCAAAAAAGAAACATTAAGAACCTAAATGTACACACTTTTGCCTACTGATACAAACACTTCACATTACATGTTAAGTAATCATGCCTGCATATTTTAAATGATGAAATCGATATGGTTTTGCTACAGGCATATTGAATGAATCCTACACTTTGATCTTCAGAAAAACCCAATTCGTGTTTAAGCAAGAGCTGGAATGGTCCTGGGAGTAGAGGAGAGATCTGAGGGTTATACAACCATCCAGCACCTGGAAATAAAAGAAAATTAGGAAGAAACGTCCATCCAATTATCCTGTCCCCCCAAAAAAGGTAGTAGAAGAGGGATAAGTAACTCAGGGCCCACCTGCTGGAGTTAAAGTGATTTTCTGATGAAGTAGCCATACACTTTTGAAGAGAAGTTTTCACCTATGAACTGCTCAAGTTCTGAAGTAGATAAACCCATTATATTAGTCCTATTTCTACTTAATTTCTTGTAGAAAATACTATTTAAGACTTCCACAAGGAAAAACAGGTCAGCAGAAGTTCCTCAGCAGAGTCTAGGCAGGACAAATCCCTTCCTACCATGTGCTACCGAATTTTGTCTGCAAGGGTGTCATCCTTGAGTTTGATTCCTGTAAATATATACATGGTCATAAATATAAATATAAATACAGTCATATTGTTCTTTTTCAAATCTATTTCAAAACCATAATAGCTTTATAGCTTAGCTGAACGGTTTGTCTAGTTCAGTATTCTGTCCCCAAAAACAAGCATAAGGAAATGCTTAATGGAGACTATGGTCAGGGAAAGAAGACATAATGCTTATCCATCATTTGTTTGTTTTCAGCTCAGGGCATTTCTTTGCCCTGTTCTAATTTGTCTGTTTAATAACCTGCCACAGACCTTTCTTCCAACGACATAAATTCACATCATCATCTTCTAGCCACAGAGTTTCTACACTTGGGTCCATATACACATACATTGGCCCATATACAACAGAGAGACGGTGCAAGACTTTTCTTCAGTAGGAATTTTATCGTTTCTTCTCTGCCAAATTTATTGATAGCATTTAGCTGCCTTTTGCCTCAAAAAAGTATTCACTAGATAAAAAATTTCCCACCATTCTAGACTGCATCTGAAATACTCTGCAATGATTCTCAATTCTCTGGAAGATAATGGTTTAAGTTTCTGCTGCAAACCATGGATTTGAAATTTGACATTAGGAAAATGCTCTTTTTCTGCAAGAACAGACGTGATTCAGTGCAGTAGTCACAACCTCTAGATTCAATTTAGGTGCAACATGCGTAAGGACATCACTTTCTTCTCAACATTTTCTATTGGAGATTTTGAGTTAGTTTACATATACCTCCTTTTAAAGTGCTTAGTTCTCCCTACCTCAGTTATAAGGAAATTGGAAATTTTGAAGTTACATGTTGTGTAAGTCCATCTCTTACAAGTTTAGGTTTTATCAGATTTACAAAATTTTGCCTGAAATATGAAAGTTTGTTGGGTTTCTTTTAGTCTGTTCTAAATTATACTGTATATTAATTTTTCAGTATTTGCAACATTTGTTCTGGGATAGTTGCTGGCAATTCTCAACATCCCTATCACTATTTCAGTCCTTACTTGTAGGGAGTGGCGTTCGGAAGATCTCGCGATGTACGGAAGGAATAGCTGTAGCCCCCCTTGTTATGAGGTAAGGTGATGGATAGGCTTGTAACACTAAGGGCACACCCACAAAGGAGGTGCTTGGTGAATGTATATATGTAAGATACGCAGTTTAATAAATGGACATTTTGTATCCACCACATTGGTGTTTGTGCTGATGTCTCTGAGAAGGTTTTAACCTCCCACAGTATTAGCCCCTGTGACCTGAGCACCACCGACATGTGGGTCAGCAGGTTTAAAGAAGCAGAGCTAATTACAACACTTACTATAAAAAATAAATTATTTAGTATGTGAGATTTAGCAACTTAACTTTGAAATTCCTGTTTTATTTATAACTTTTTCTGTAAATAAACAAAAAAACCTTCACAGGTGTGATGTCTCCAAAGACGTTTACAAACAATATTCTAGATAAAAAAAATACAGGTAGAAATGATGCACATGATTAAATCACTTCCTAAATAGACATTTTGGGAAGCAAGCATGATAAGAGGGGTTTTAGATCAAATCTGAATGTTATGCCTCAGGCCTCTCTCTTCTTCTTTGCAATAACATCAAAGTTGCTTTGAGTTTTCCAATTAGTTTCTTTAAAACACTGATACTGTCTTGCTGTAATATGTCTTCTCTCCTCTATTCTATGCCTTTTTTTTTCCCCTCTGATAAATATCAAGAAACCTAACAACTATTAGTCCCAGTCTTGTCCCTCTTCCGGTCGTGTCTGTGAATTTAATTTCTTTCTGAGCTTGTACCTTTGAGACCTTCATTCCCTCCAGCATTCTGCCTCCTTATTTCTGTTTCTCAGTTTTTTCCAATCTTACTCATGATACATGAGGACAGATGTGGTTTCAGATGTTCCTTTCTCTTCTCTTAAGAAAATCTTACTGCTGCTTCTGTTGTGGAAACACAAATTTGAAAAAACAGTACAGGAACCTTTTCCTATACTTCATATATCCACAGAAAGGAGGGGGGAAATTAGTCTGAAGCAGTTCAGCATAAAGCTGGATGTAGCTTACAAGATAAAATATATATGGCTGTACATGACAAAAGTAGTAGAAGCAGCTAAATGTCTTTTGACTGTCATTTTATGGGTGACTGCATATGTATGAGGGGCAGATGCTTTCCATTTTGCCTAGAGCTACACAAAAATGTGAGCTGGCAGTGAAGTCGTACATGAAAGAATAAAACAGTGATCAACTCATACAAGATATCAGCTTTAAGTATTTAGTATTTTTAAGCACTCTGCCAGTATCAGCTATTAGTTCTTACTACAGGCCTATGAAACAGGGAATTACTGTTTATCTCTGTGTTCAGGTAGACAGAAGAAACCCAGACTCAGGTGAGGCATCTCCATAGATGTCTTTGAGTCTCTGGTCTAAGCGACTTGCCTGAGGCCATGCAGAGAAGTGGTGGCAAAGGGTGGGACTAGCACTCTGTAGCTGCCTGGGCTCTACACACCATGAAGACCCTAGGCAACAAGCTCTTTGAGAACTGAGTTTTCAGTGTCAACCCTACTCTCTGACCTTTCTATCAGTGGAAATTCAACATTAAAAAACTGGTTGGAATTACAGACATGCATCACCCTCCAATACTTACACGAGCAGACTGCGGAATGCAGTTTATATTGAACATCTGAGAAATTCATTTTATTGTTAACGATATTAAACAACAGCTTCTAAGTTTCAGATTATTTCTTTATGCTACTTGGATGTCAGTCTCATGCATTCCTAATGGGAAGATATCAGCAATATGACCATTCTTTCTGAAATTAGATTTGCTTATTACTTATGTCTCTTGATTATTATCACTGCCTTTCTACTTTCTTTTTTTATTATTGTTCTTTTAGTCCTGTGCTTTTCTCTTGTCATGTCCTTTCTTTTCTGTATTTCTTTGCATTTCATTTTTCAACAACAAATTAGGGAACTTAGCATTCCACGGATAAGGTTATTAAAATGCCATTTAGTAAGATAATAATGGGAGATTAAAAAATGATAACAGGGAAGAAATACTTTTTACTCATTGGTTCAATAAAGAGTTAATTTATGCTAAATTTAAGAACAATCTCTACAAAACTGATGTATGATTTCTCTATACAGCCCTTAGTTTTATGATGAAATCAGAAGATTTTGATCTGTATCTTAAAAATTCTTCTAATTTAGCTTTTACAAGTCAGCCATAAAAATAATAGCTATGCTATTTGCTCAAGCTAAGAAAAAAAAAAAAAAAAGAGAAAAAGCTAAAAGCTTTCCTCAATAAAAAAAACCCTTTAGCTCTGATTCTTACTTATGCCCACATCTTTAAATCACTACAACTGATATCCAGCTTTCCATTTATAGATGATCATTACCATTATCACATTCTCTAACACTGTCACAAATACTTACCTCACTAGCAAGTCTGGATGCCTCCTAGCAATTACACTGAATAAAATCCAATTGCAGAAGGAATGCTGGTGAGCATGATATAGAGTTACAGCAAATTGAAATGGCATTTCAAAATTTTGCTAGATCCTTTCTACTCAGGTCAGTCCAATTACTCAGCTTGTTCTCATTACCTCCTTTGATATAAGTATTTGATAGTTTGCTGCTGTGCACATTATCACACAGAGCTGGCAGTGCTTTGCAGTTTCCTTATGAAGAAGCATTTTCATAAGGAGGGAAAAAACCAACCCTGTGCAAGCTAAGGGTGGACACCATAGAAGTCTGGTCTCAAATATCACTTTTGTGGTTTATTGTATGGGCATGAAAACTAAAGTTGACAAAATCATCAAATGGTCAGGTTTCTGTTTCAAGGACAGTAGGCCATCATTACTATTACTGCCCCACTCTGAGTCACCAATAATAGCAGTGAGACTTGGGATCAGCCTAGACAACTATTTCCAATAACAATTTTACCTGTTTATTGAGCAGACTATTTTTTTAAATAGTAGGACATTAGAGATGGTGCATCTTGCAACAATATGTGGGCCAGAACTAATGAAATAAGCAGGAACAGCTTTTAACTACACTAGAAACCTGCAACATCAGCTATACATGATGCAGAAATCTTTGGAACAACAGTGCAATGTGCCTGCAGTTTGACCTGTCCCTATACTGTAGAACAGAATGATTCTCTGGGGCCACTTGACTTTTGTGCTTCTGGTACTCATGTAACGTTTCTTCTCATTATTTTCTACTAAACTCCTTCCCAGCATCCCTTAGCACAGCATCATAATACCCTCCAAATGATACTCATAGCTTACTCTGTCATTCTCAGTTCTCAGATGCCTTCATGCTCCAGAACTGGCTGCACGATGTGGTAGGAAAAGTTGCACAGCTGCTAGTACATAAGATTCTGTGTGCATATCAAAGGGAGTTAAAGTACATAGGTGTGGTGCAGAAAGGGGAAAATAAAAGGTGGAAATAATTAAAATTGCTGTTTCCTTTTTTAGAATTTGATATATTAGCATTCAAAGCTTTATCAAAAAAGAAACACTTGACCAATTCCATGGGTACAGGAATAGGGAAATCTACTGACTTTATGGGCAGGCCCTCCTTGAAAAGACTTGTCAGTTGGCATTGAGAAACTTGACTGGATTGATAGTGATGACAATCCATGGAAAGACAAAAAGAGGACAAACTCTAGAATAGAAGGGATGTTCCATCCTCTATTACTGGCCAACCGCGACTGTGCCTCTCATCCCTCCTCCCTTCTGTCTTTGTTAATCTGATCTGTGCACCAGTTTTGTCTTGGAGGGTGCTGGGAAGCTCTTGTTCTGTCAAAACTCTTTTCCCGTCAAAACTCTTTTCCCTCCAGTCCAAAGTTATTTATTAGATTGCATTGCCTCTGATCGTTGCCTATGTTTGGACTCTTTATTTTCCCCATTGGAGCCAAAATGGAAGAGAGCTGATGAAAGAGGCTGGCCTTCATGGTGGTGAAATTCCCCACCTGCCTTTGCTGGGCCGCTCAGTGCCTGGTGTGATTCCAACCCCCCTCCTGGGCCACATACCAACCTAGGGTGGTATGGATTGCAAATGGCAGTGGACCAGAGCATTAAGGCACCCCCTTGACATGTTTAGCTCCTGCTCTCCCTATCTCTTGGGAGCAGTAATAACAATCAATCACCTCCTGACAGCCTGGTACATCTGTACCTGGGATATGGCCGAGGGAAGGTGATAATAGAACTGCACATCCAGCAAGTCCTGGGCCTGTGCAACAGGTAGAAAACAGTAGAATATTTCATCACTCAGGTTGGTCTGGAGTGAAGTAGCTGATGAAAGTCAGTTATCTTGGATCCTATAAAGATCATCCCTAAGTGATACCCTTTGAGCTCTCCTGGATCACAGCAGGCCTGTGACCAGCATCTCCCCTGAGTTGGGGGGCCTCTCAGATATAAAGTCCTTGAGGTACCATCTGTCGTCAAAGCTGACGAAGGGCCAGGACAAAGTCGAACCCATCGAGTCTCAATTATCACTCATTGAAGAATGCTGATGCATTGTGAATATTTACTCTAAACTCGAGAAGAGGGAAATATTAACTGTAGGCTAGCCTCTCTTTCACCCACCTCTCTACCTACTAATGTGTTTGGGTATGCACAGTTTTTTTCACAAGTGTGGGTACATATATATTTCACTGGATACAAATACTTTTGTCTGTCTGTGTGTTTGTACATCTGTGTTTATGTATATATATATTGATTTAGGATACTTTATAGTAAGTTAGTGAGAATCTTGTCATTTTCAAATCTGTAGTTAAGTTGCTGTTTTAATCATAGCGTATTTTACTGAATTATTTTATAAATCCTTAAATTGATTGACTAAGTGCTGCTAGTCATTAATGAATCTTGATTTGCTGCTAAATCATTACTGTGTTAATATTCCCATCTGTGAGAGCCTTCTGCAAATTATCATGGAGGTGTAGAGTTAGTTGTAATTTTAAATATTTAAAAGTGTAACAGAGCTATTGGCTAGGAAGTTGGCATGCATATGTATTCAGAAACTGATATTTTGCTTGTACCACCTCAGATTTACTTCTTTCTTTGTCAACAAAGCTTGAGAGAGGAAAGAGACAAAAAAATCAACTCAACCTTATGAGCAAGTGGAGAGAATGTACTCCTGTTCAAGGGCAAGAACTGTTCAAGGGCAAGAAAGTTTGTGAAGCTACACTGGCAAGACACCGGTGCCTAGCATGTTAAGCTAAAGTTGTAGCATCTCACTTTAAAGTATGTCTGGCTTTAGTCACCTGCATATGTTCAAATGCACAAAACCACAGTCCACTCAAACTTAATATTGTCCACCTTTGAAAAGTATACCATTGTCCAAGGAGTTTAATATATGTAAGCAATACTTATGTGAATACTGAATTTAATGGATTAAATACGAAGCAAAGCTTGACAAACTGAGCTTGAAGCACAGGGAAAAATTAATGGGTGAGCGATAGAAATAGACGTCTGAAGCTATGTTGAAATTCTTTCTAGCTTGCACAGAAAATATCAAAGAACACAGACCCACAAAAAAAAACCCCAAAAGTTTCTCTTTCCTTGTGTAAATTCCTTGTCATGCTTCAAAGTTTATCAGCAAATAAAAATAAAAATAATCTTTGTGATAAAATTATATGGGGAAAGGAAAAAAGATAAATTCTCTTGATGTATTAACATCTGAAGTGCAAGCTCCATGTTAAGCATTTAAGAACACTGACATTTATTCACTTAGTATCTTCAGTGTTTTAAAAGGTGTTAATATCTTCCCTTCCTTTCTCTACCCCTCTCTTCAGAGCAGTAAAGCAGAATACCTTTTATCTAATCACCCACACCTCTCAAAAGCAATTACATAGCTTTACATTGCTGAAAAGGCGAACTTCAGGCAAACTGCGAGACTGTGTACTGAAGCAGCCAAGAAGCATCTGGAGGTTTCATTTTCTAACTTTTCTGTGGAGACAGTAACATTGAATACAAGGTAAAAGTGGATGTGTATGTTTAGGAACTTACTCTATTTTAGGAAGATTCTTTAGAATATGTCTTCCAGTGCCCTTATTTCTCATTCTTCAGTTACACATGATTAATAACAGGCTTTGTTCTATTCACAGTCAAGTCCTTAGCAAAATATTCACTAAATCTAGTAGAAGCAAAATTATGCAACTACTTCATTTAAGGAACAATTTGTATAAAAGTAATATTTCCTGTCAAACTTGAGCTACTCTTTACCACCTACATCTTTCAGTGAATTTATCTTTTAAAGAATGCAGTTTGGTGATATGTTGCAAGACAATTCCTTTGATAGCATATTGGCATTAGGTTTTGAGCACTATCACAAAGGAAACGCTAAAAGATATGTTACTCTTCTGCCATTCTGTCTCTGCCGCTCTTGTTATGGGAAATTGTCATGGCAGTCCGAGCTCTGAAGGCCTTGGTTAGATCTATTTCCATGTTAGCATTGTCAGATGGTGGTTTGACATGTCCTTTAATATTTGAGAAAGTTATTATATATTTTCAGGGTTGATTTCTTTCTTTTTCATTGCAGGCTGAATTTGCTCATGTCAAGGTTTTCAGAAAGTGCATTCAAATAGGAGATTCACATTTTTCTATATTATTTTTATTTCATGTTTTATTTTTTCAGCATTATGAAGTGGCTGAACCTATTTTGCCTTAAACATGAACAAAAGCACCCTTTCCATTTCAGCAGCTATACTGTGCTAAAACTTTTTTCCATATTCACTTTTGATAGCTAAATATAGAATTTTAGGTAGATCTCTCCCTCGCAACCCTGGACTATGTATTACACAAGTCAGTGCTGTCTCAAGACACATAAATTACTGCAGAATGAGTTAGCAGAGATATGAGAACTAATATTGATAAATTACACTGGATTTCATTTTAAGGTGACAGAGCTATAATGCTTCTCAAGCCACCAGGGATGCTACCCATGACACAGCACTCTGGTATATGGATATATGCTTAGTTTCTTCAGATTAGTCTCCCAGCCTTAGAGAAACAAATAAACAATGTTAAAAGCATAAAAAAAAATACTGCAAATAGGTTTTTTTCCAATGCTGTCTCAATCATTTTTTTGAAACAAATGAAAGAAATGTAAGAAAGTAATCTTGATACAAGTTTAAGTGGACTATACCTGGGAGTATAACATAGTAGGAAAAAGTTCTTAAATGGTTATTGGTTTCAAGCAATGGAGATATCTCTTTTAGCAAATTAAAACTGAACATAATAACAAATTAGTCAAAAGCTGGGCTAAGAACACACAATGGGGAGATCTCTAAGTTTTGTCCTCTTTCTTTTCCTCATTTTCTTCTCTTGCAATATTCATAATTATTCCAGTGGGAGTAGAGCAAGGCAAATGTTCTGCTCCTGAAAATCGCACTTAGACAGACCATTAGTCAGAGTGGATGATGGACATCTCATTGTTTTCCATGTTTCAGGATTTAAGGTGTATGAATACAAATGAATTGAAATTGATTCATATTGTTTTCAGAAGCAATGGAAACACAGTTACAACATGTGTAAGCTTCTGTCTATTAACTAACTCAGTGAGATAATTTATGTGTATCAGCTCTCTAAAATTGACCTGGTTAAATTAGTTCTTTTAGAATTTAAAAAAAATTCACAGTTGGAATTAAAAATACTTTCTTCCCATAACCAGAATATTAGTGTTAAAAATAAGGAAGCTTGGTCACTGAATCAAGTATGTAATTTATCCTAGGCAGAATATAAATGAAACATATTAGAACAAATACTGCAGGTACTTAAGTTTCTTTGCTGCCTCTATTTCACACAGCTTTGTGCCTATAAATTCTGTATATAACTTCAGACTACTAAAGGGTTTGGGAAAGAATAATGTGGTAATGACAATAAGAAAAAATAATTGCAATAATTTTATCTTGATGAAAAATGTTTTTCAACTCAAGTTAAAATATTCATTTATGTTAGTTTATTTTAAAAATATGTTTTTTTCTGCTGTGTTTTTTAAATATATCTCAGAATTTTTCTCAAAGATTTTTTGGCATTCTTTCACCAGATAAGGTCTCAGATTTCAAATACACCTGCACACTAATGACATCTGTTTACCATGACAATAGCTTTATTAAGCTTGCATATGTCAAAAAGTAACTGGAATGCGTAAACATCCTAATCAAATGTGTTCTTATCCTACCATTTTTTATAGAAACTAGATTTCTCGAAAGCTTAACTCACAGGAAGACAGCTGACACTGAGCTTTTTCTTCTAAACCATTAGCAAAGCATTCCAGCAAAGGACAATTCAGATATTCAAATAAAGAGAAAAGAAAGACCCGACTGTCAAAGACCGTGGGGACAGTCTCAAATGGGGGTTTTTTTCAGATGTTGACAGCCAGCGTTCTGCTTCCTGAAGCAAGGGGACATTTAGAGATCCTGACCAGTGAAAGTACTATATCTTCTAAAGCTGGACTGACTCATTTGAAAAATAATTCCCACAAACAGAAAGTAGGGAAAAAACAGTCCAATGGCTCTGAAATGTAGCCAACTTTATCTGCCTGTGAGGCAAGTCTGAGACAAAATTTTGAGTAGAAAGATGTGTTTCTCATGTTTTTACTTATCATGACCTGGATCGAGATTTTCTGATTTGTTTTATGGTTTTAATTTATTTAGCACTAAAATTTTGCTTTGTGTTGATTTTTTGTGGGGGGTGGAATAGGTTCCGGGGGTACTTGTAGAATACGGTAGAAAAGAGGATTAAATTGACTGGAGAGAAAGAAGGGAAGCTTTAATTTTACCAAGTGTCACCTCTACACTCTTGTTTCAAGAATCATTTCTATTTTGTTTGATAGCTTATTTTCATTTTGTCTTGTGAACAGATATGCACAACATTGATTATAAGGTTGTTATCTGCAAGACCGGCCATAAACTTGTGTCAGCAAAGCAGGTGGTGCTTTGTAGCCTTGTGTTCCAGCAACTTTTCCTGCATCATGGATGAGCTCTCGTTTTCCATGTTGTCCTGTTCACCCTTTTCTTGAAACACTGTAATAGGGCACATATTCCAGTGGTATCATGTAGTTGGTCCATTGCTCTTGGGAGAGATTTTTAATCCTCTCTGCTCGTTCATCAAATCCTAGTAATTTCGTTTCTCTCAGTTTTAACAATGGGATCAGTAGCCCCTGATTTCACTGTCTTCAGCTCTACCACACTACTCTTTCTTTCTGGATGTAATTTCCCTCTTGCCTCTCTCTCATCTTTCCAGATTACAACAGGTAAAATAATTCCACACCTCAAATAATCTTCTCATTCACACCCACATAATAGATGCTCCACAACCACAATCATCTGAAAGTCTACTTCTGTCTCTTATCAGCTTCACCAAATGAGTCAGACCTCATCTACCCTTTTATCTTCTTATTATTCCTTTTCCTATTCTTAAACCTGTTCCCATAATGTCCTTTTACTTAGATGTCTTCCATCCATAAACAATATTTTTTATAAAAATCCACTTCTAATGGACTACATTTCATCTTTTCACTAGTCCCCATCAATGCGATGTGTCAGTCATGTATTTAATTTTTTTTAAGATACATTTAATTCATCCTCATCTCCTTGGAAACAACTGTACACTGTGTACTGAATTACTACTTTAAATGTTTCTGAAGAATATAATAAGCATGCGATTCTTCTCAGACTGCCTATATAGGGTTAAACATAGCTAATTCATTTAACAGTAATATGGATATCCAAGTGTGTTTCTTTCTTTAAGAATCCTACCATAGCCCATCATTAATTAATACAGTGTTGTCTGATCACAGCTGTCATTGTCTGGACAGTACAACATATCACCTACCCTGGATTAGTATAGTACAGTAATACATAATCAGTGTCATGTCTGACAGGAAGAAAATGTGGGTTTTTTCATATTCAGACTGTTTTGGAGGTCCCTTTGCCAAAATATTATCTTCAAAAGAACTCATAGTTTTCTGTCTTTTATGCCACAGCAAGATTTATCTGCTAGTCCAAATTCCTGTGGATTTTTGTGGCTTCAGTCTCTCTTCCTGTTTGAACCCCAGGCAACATCCTTTGCAGTAGTCTTCAGCTGCATCCATCTCAATCAAGGGCAAGTGTCACTAGCTGTAGTGTCAGAAGTTCAATAACCAAGCTAGAGAAAGTCTTGCAACAAAGAACTTCTAGGTAACTCAGCAGAGAACAACCACAGCTGTAATTACAGTTAAAAAGGGATCACAAATGGGTAAGGATACCTCCTGCAGCCATTGGCATAATTTAATTTATAAACAGATCCTATGCTGTTCCTTTTAATTTTTTAATGATCAAATTAATATTCCATCCATCTTTCAAGCAATTTTTATTTCTTATTTTGTTCTCATAAAATTGTGATATTACATAGGAAATTAGTTTAAAAAACATTGCCTCTTCCATTTCTGTTATGTGAATGTGTGAACTGTCTAACTACAGAAAATTCTATCCTCCTTTACTTAAAATAAAGGCACATTTTAAAATCTAAAGTATGTTTAGCCACAGCTGTCTTCTGACTGCATTATAGTTAACTGAAGATTTAGTTTACACCCCAATACTTTTCTCAATATTTAGTCCTAATGGATATATTACTGTGATGCCCAAAGAATGGTTAATTTAACTATGGCTGTAGCCACTTAACTGTGGCTACAGTGCCACAGTTTCACTGGATTGTATGCAAACATGATTAGCATACAGTAAAATAATTTTTTGTTGCTCTAACTTTCTACCCAGTGTTGGTAAAATTAGTTGAAATACTTCCTTTTTTCTCTGCTAAAAGGTGATCAGAAAGTGTATTATTTTATTACAAAGAAAGAAAATTTCAGGCAGATCAGGGAGCAGGGTGCTTTTTTTTTTTTTTTTTTTTTTTTTTAGTGGAGAGGGGAGTCTCCTAAAGAATTCAGTTTCCTCTGAAAGGAAAACTCCACCCCACCACTCATTTTAAGTTCAGATTGGACAGAGCAGTCAAAAATACACAGTGGGAGAACAATTGCTGGCACTGTAACAGCATCTTAAAGAGAGTGTGGAATAAACTTAGAATACAAGAAAAAAAAAAAAAAACAACAACAACAAAACAGCCACACACAATCTTAGCTTGACTGTGTTTGACCTCTATTCCCCATCCTAAGCCAACTAGCATCCCTTTTGAGATAAAAGGATAGAACATTGGCAGGTCAAATGCTGGAAGCCTGGTGTTGATCTTCAGGCAGCAACTGGAGAAGGGAACCTGCCTGACATTTTTCTCTCCTCTGAATCCCCAGACAGACCTTCTGGGAGCCAGTCTGTGGCCTGGGGCTGTAAGGAGCAGGAACAAGCTGTTCTCCTCCTGAGAGTGGAAAAGGTGAACTGCTCAGCTCATTGCTGGAGGGAATAGTAAAATCTTACTCTTTCCATCCTCTTTGATGAATTCTTTTGTATACCAACATTTGGATTTTAAAAACAAGTCTTGTAATTTGTACTTAAGCTCTGCACTGTGAATTACATGTAATGCTTTTTAGAGTGCGATGGCATTCTTGATATTCACTTTATGCAACTGAGAAGTCCTGCTGACCCTTTGAAGGAAGCTACATGAACTGACAGATTTGGCAAGGATAAAGGGCCAAGAGGCTCAGCAGATGTCATAAGGACAGAGATGTATATTCTTTCAAAATCCATTTCTACATAAATATGATCTAACAGATGCAAGAAGCAGCCTCTAATATACAGCTCTGCTCCACAAAATGACTGTGCCAGTGCACTAAAACCAGTCCTGCTGTGCACTGTGAATCATGTCAGTTCATGTTGGTGAAAAGTTTTATACTGTATAGCCTTGTCAAAACCAAGACAATTAAGTCTGAATGAGCTGCAGTACCATTCTCTATCCTATATCAATAGAGGTGTTTAATCTGTTTAAGCATGTCAGTGCCAAATACACTAAGGTAATTGCGTCATGGACCTAACAAACGGGCATCATTTCACTTCCAGCATTTTTATGTCAAGTGATAATGTGCAACATGGAAAAAAGCCAAGAGTTTCTAATAGCCAACACTGAGTTTGCTGAGCTGCATTTATTGGGGGAAAATCTGCAGTTGTAAACATTACTATTTTATGTGACAAAAGAAATGCATACTTCTAAATGTCATTGGCCACAGTGAGGATTTCATTGTGTTGACCACATGAGTAGGAAGTAAAGTTACTACAGAGAGAATAAGAGCCTCCTCATGAGCAGAATTCAAAAGTGAAATACAACAGCTTTCAGTGTATCCAAACCAGGTTTGAACTAAGTCCCTCGGAGATCCTGAAGACAAGCCTTTGTTCCCCATTGGACTGGTCACCAGAAATTATCTGTGACAGAGAGAGCACTGCCCTGCTACATAACAGCACAGAGCGTTGTCTCCTCTGTTCCTGACTGAAGGTGACATGCCAAGGAACAGGATGACGGGCACCCCAGAGCCTTAACCACTCACTAGACCCCAAAAACCTGCTGCATTGGCAGACGGCTGACTTCCTCAGTAATTCAGGCAATGCGCCAATCTGAAATTGTGCTGCCTCTGCGCCAAGTTCTGCTTCTGCATAAGTACTTGCAACAGCTGCATCCATGAAGCTGAAGTGTAAATATAGAAACTGCTTTTAAACCTGAAACTCAACAATTGAGTAGCTGATACCATTATTTAGTGAGAACAGAACCCCCAGGACTGATTTGTTTAAGTTTTTACCAGAACATGTAATGCCACATGTAAAAAAAAGTCATGTTTTGACTTTGCTTATTCTGGCCAGAACTATTTGCCACTACAGTGAAATAGATCACTCTATAACTGGTGTGAATTCTGTCAAAGCTCAAAATGAGACACAGAATTAATGATCTGACCAGTTCAAGGTCCAGCAGAGGCATTTCTGTATTCCAGAGAGCCTTCTAAACTGTCAGATTTGACACCAGGAAAATGAAATGCATGAAGAGTTGGTAACTCTCTCTAACTTATCCCAAGTCCTTCACTGCCGTTTTAAGGTAAGAAATTGCCTGAAGTCAGTGGTTCATATTTGTAACACATCAGGTTTGTTTCATTTGGCAGGATGCAATATATGCATCTGCTAAAAATAAATAGTCTGTTCAGCAGTAGTCAAATGGTTAACTAGAATATGCAACTACCAAATTGTTTCTTTGGTGTTCTAGTGTATTCTGTTGAATTTGCTATTAAGAACTTTTGCAGGATCCAATACCAATGACATTCTCCATTAGTGCACAGAGACTCAGCAATTCTTTAACATCTGGGAAGAAAAATTAATCTTTAAACCTCTGTTTCAATTGCCCTTTCCCATCTCTGGTGGAAATAAAGCAGCAGCTACTTCTAAAAGTATTTACCACATCTATCTTAGGCAGCTATGGAATGCATATCCCTGAAGGGAATGTTTCAGCTCAGCTAACATCACGGCATGATCACTTATTATACATATAGCACTAGCAGGCTTTTTCCATACTGCATGTGTTGTACTTCACATTACAATACTTACGATTATTATATTTTTACTGTATGCCTTTGCTGTTATGGTAATGCTGTCGGATGGATGCCAGAATCCCATTTTGATTACTTGTATTTTATTTGTCAAGGGCATCTGTTGCTTTGGGAGGGCAAACTTTTTATGAGGGTATAATCAATTTACTTAAATGAGTAACTACTTACACTATACATGATGTCAGATAAAGAATAGCACAGAGAGAGAAAAAAAAGAATGAAGTATGTTAAGAGTGGAATAGTTACTATGATACAGCATCTGTCTGCTCCACTTGGCACTTGGACAGTTAAGAAGGAATGATTTTCACCATAGGCAATAGTAACTTTGTCCTTGATAAATGTAATCTCCAGAGGCTAGGGATAAGGTTAACCCAACTCTACGTGTAACATCCAGGAGAACAGAAGTAACCTTGAAGAAGGCCCTAAGCTTAAATTATTTTTTTTTTTTTAACCTCACTGAAAATGAGGTTGTACCCCAAAGGACACAAAATATGCTATAGGACACAATTAAAGAGAAAACATGCTGATAATCACACACACAGTCTTTTAATATCAAATTCTTGAAGACAAAGCTCAACCTTCTGGGAAGAGAAGAATTAAATGTATGAATTCTTGCCAGAAATTGTTCTTAAGTTCTTCTCTGAAGATCCTTTAATTAGCTAGCCTATTATGCTTCTAGACTTGTCCCTTGGCTAATGGAGATTTAAGTTCACTTTTCTTCTGATCATATATCTTTTGCCAAAATGTTTGAATTTTTATATGCTGATTGGGGAAGGAGGAGACGATGAATGGAAAATAAAAATACAAATGGAAAGACAGAAGATGACAAGAAGACATTTTAATGGCACTGCCACTCTTTTCTCTAGTTATCTGTATTACAGAGCTTATTGTGCAGATCAAAAATCCCTTAAAGACCTGTGTAACTAGCAGCTTTTGAAGGCTGATAATGACTATATTACATGATCTTTAGAGAGAATAAAATGCTTTGTAGAACTTACAGAAAACTTTTGATTATTTTTGTATTAATTCTGTAGACTGTTAATCTATTTGGAACCTATTACTATGAATTTTCATAGAATAAAACTACAAATATAAATTACATATTAGACCCCAAGAGCTCTATTAAAGCATTATTCAAAAAAGATAGATACCACTGGAGCTGTAGGCAGGACCTGATTTAAAAACTATAGTACCCAGACATGCTGATCGGTTGTGCAAGTAACTAAAAAAAAGCTACAAATGGAAGTCACACATCCGCATGCAAAATTTGGATTCCAGGACTGCCAAGGAGATTAAATTCCATGAGGCAGTAGCTGTCTACTAAGAACGCAGGTTCTAGTTCTGGAAAATCTTAAAGTTCAAAACATTTCAAAGGAAGTTAATTTACCAGTCTAACATACTGGACACAAGGCTTGTGTAAGCAACAGAATTTTTTGTTTCTCTGGGAGTTTCAAAAAAATTATTGTAGGTAAATAGGAACCTAATATTTTTAGATATGGTGAAAGCTCATATAAGCTTTATTTGAATAAAGTAAGATGGGTTTTGACCTTTTTTTAATTTCAATTAAAGAAAGAAACCATCAAAACAGTTTTGGAAAAAGAGTTTTAGGATTGGGTGTTTAGCAGCTTAAATATATCTAAAGGGAGGTGTATTTAAGATCCATGGAGACCCATCTACTACCATGGAAAAGCACTTGTACAATGAACCAGAACATGTAAACAGAAAAGCCAAACTGGCAAAAGAGTTACTTGTTTCTATCAGACCGTAATGGAACGCCAAAAGTGTCCTTTGCTGTCATTCATAAACTTTATGCAAAGATCATAGAATGTTTAAATAAATATTCAGAAGGAGCCTACAGTAGAAGCACTATTCTGAAAACTTATGCCACCACCCACTGTATGGAGGTGGTAGGAAGGACAGAAAACTGAAACTGAAAAACTATCCAGTAATAGAGAGAAGGTGATGAAACAAGCCCAGAGAAGTCTTCCATTTCTACCACGAGATCTCAGAGCTCTAATCCCAGGGAAAAAACAAAGAGAAATGCAGAGCAGCAGAGCTCACTGTGTTACAGAAGGAACAGCTGGTCAGGAGCCAGATTTGGAATAAATACACAGAAGCCATTAGGCAGTCTCACAAACAGCTGGGGTGCTAGGGCAGCTAAAAGAAATCTTCTCTAGTAAGTATGATATTAATAATTGACTTTGTTTTTATCTTTTTGCAGTGTTTTTCTATTACTGTAAATCCACATTTTTAAACACCATTTTCATTTAAATCTGTCTTAGACTTGAACTCTTGATGATCTAATTCAACAAAGACATTTATATAAGAAGGAGATTCCTAAAAGAGATTATTGGAACAACAATATTTTCCAGAGTTTCCAAAGAGTTATAGGGTAAATCTCCACTCAAACTGCAGAAGTGGATTTCAGAGCCACTAGTTAGAAGTTCAGGAAGAAGTAGGCTCTCAATAGCCAGGAAAACTCTCTGGCACCATGACAAGGTGGAGGTAGACACTCCAGAAGTCTGAAGGTCCTTACAGATTTCACAGCAAAGATGAATGGCCAGGCCTACAGCTGATGCAAATATTGCTCTAATAAAATGAGCCAAGTTGCTCCATCACTGGAGGCTCTGTGCCAACTTCCTCCATTCAAAATCACCAATTCAAAATACTATTTTTCTTGGCATAAGCACAAAAATATACAGAACAAGAAGAAAAATTACTAAATATTTTTCAAAAAGTCTACCAGCACCCCTCAAATTAGATTTATCAAAATTCATCTGGAAAACATATGACTCCAGAAATCCCCAAAGAACTGTTCATTTCTGAGATTCAAGATGAGACCCTGGCTCAAAACAAGAAACTAGTTGCAACAAGTGTTTTTTGAATAGTCATTTTCCCCCATGCAGAGTTTGCCTTTTAAGAAATAAATACTCTCAGACTGACAACCGTTATTTCAGGGGATTTATGCAACTCTTTTATTTCTCCTGCAGACTGTGCTGTCCATTGAAAGGCCACCTACTTAGACAAACATATGTAAATAGTCCTATGAATTGTTCACAGATCTCATTTTCTGATATGGGCCTTTAGTTGTCAACAAGGTCAGCCAGATTTCCTGACTATTCTTGGTTAATCTGTTTTCCTCAGTATGGTGTCTCTTATTAACAAACCTATTAATTTATCTGTCCTTTTCAGATAATGTAGTATATTTGTACCCAATTCCCTTTTCAGCTAATTTGTTGCATTGAAGGAACCACATAGATCTTACACTGTAAAGTGAGATAAGATATAAAAATGCAGCCATGATGATCTATGTATGAACTCATTTCCATAACATAAAACATGATTTTGAGAAAATTTGGAGGCTATGACTGCATCAGTGCAGTAGGTCTGCAGAGCAAAGTAGCTGCTGCTGACAGTCTGACATCTGCACTGTAACTATAACTCTGGACTGAATGCATATTATTGGTCAGAGTGCATCCTTTCAGTTTCTTTTCATCAAGAAGGAATCTATCTTATACACTCCAAAATCGTTCCACAGTGTGAACCAAAAATCAACAAATGGACATGATCAGGAGATTTCCTTCTTTTCTCTCTCCCTTCTGCACTCTAACATAAGTGCATCTTGATTTGCAGTCACCTTGCAGGGTTCTCTTTATCCTTTACTTAAAATTACGAAACCCTCATTTCATTGTAACAGGAAGAACAAAAGTTCTGTTCAGTCGCATAGATGGGAAGGAAATCACCATCGGTATTTTGGAGCAATGGTTAGGGGTGATTATATTGATAGTGGAAGCAGAGAAATTGCAGAGGGTGCAATGACAAGAGGCCACACAAGTGCAGTAGATCTTTGTGTACTCCTAAGCTAGCTGGCAAGAGATGACAAGGAGAGAACTTTGTATCTGAAAAGAAGGTATTCAGAAAGTGACACTGACATTTGTTAGCTGCAACACTAACACACCAGCTACCTGCAAGCTAATCACCACACGGGATAATAGCTCACTGTGAAGCTGAGGTATAATACTTTTTAATGACCTCATGAAGCGAAGATTCACCTATTTGTAGTTACAATACACAGTGTAAGACCTTTTGTTAGACTAAAGAGGTTATTCTGTCTCCTAGTGGACTCATGATTATTTGATAGACTGGTTTATTTGACATGAGTGGTTTTCAATTAAAAGAAACAAGCACATTGACTGGCATTGATTGTGCTTCTGTTCTTCAGCTAATAATCCTCACATCCCACAGCAGCATTTCTAATTATTTTGCTTGATCTTGATGTCAGACTAAGCATCCTACAGCTACTCAGGTCACCCTCTTCATTCTTAGCCACCATTGCAGCCTTCCCCACTTTTTACTTAATAGGAATTTTGCCATATTACAAGTTATATTAAATGCTGGTTTCAGCAGTTCAAAGAGCTCATCAGCAAGCTGTTTTAATGCTTTTTCTCAGTGATTTTCCCAAAGGCAAGCAGGGCTGGTAATATCCAGAATAGACTGGATATATGAAGTCTGGAATATGAAGTGGAAAAGGACAAAGTGACCAGGTTAGCCCCAGAAACTTTAGGTGTAGACAGACAAGTGAAGGCTAACATCTGCTTTTACACAATCTCATCTTCTCTTTTCAACCACACTGGAAAACTGAGGTCAATGGCTTTTTTAAATACTTTGGCAAATTTGTTTGTGGAAGATGCAATATTTATCTGCATATTATAGAAATATTTATTGTGGGCCACTGTTAGTATCTGAATTAAAACAAGAAGGAAAAATCCTAGACTGTCTTCAGTTATCTAAGTGGAAACATTTTCTAATGGACTATGCCCAATAAGAATTTAATTTCTGAAACTTTTAACATAAAATCTTTGGCTATTTTAGTGACAGACTTGTTTATAGAGACAGAGAGTTTAAAGCTTAAAACAGACAAACAAACAAACAAAAACCCAAAACAAAGGAACTTTGCCTTCTGGCAAAAAAGAAAAATGTCAGTCAGAAAAATGTCAGAACATGTGGCTTTATTTCAGAGGAAGCAAGTGGTTTTGAACGCTTTTTGGAGGCATTTCAAAGTCATTTTCCAAATATGCAAAGTAGATTCATGTCTAAATTGTTAGCACTGTAAGACACATTGCTACAACAGCAGGGATACTTGATACTATGGAATTCACACATCACAGTTACTAGTGTAGGAGGAAAGTGGAGCTTTGAAATCTTGAGGGCTAAGGCCCTTTATACTGACTTGACATTTTAAAAAAATTTGTTTTCAGAAGAAGAACATTCCATAAAAACCGATGAAGTGTGAGAAGGCTTCTATAACTGGACAGTGTGCAAAGTAAAGTTAAATCTCAACCATTCTCTTAAAATGTGTGTACCTTTTTGTCATGTTTTTTCCCTCTTACATTGACAACCATCCACACTGACTCAAAGCTGCTTTACCTCAAAGATTCTGAAAATTTGTGAGGAAAACTCAACAAGGCCCAATTGTTTTAGCTGCCTGAAAGTCTGCATTACTGTTTCTTGTAATCTATCCACTGGATACTTTAAGATTTTTTTCTTTTGCAGAAGAATGCACACCCTAGAATTCCTTTTCCAAGCAACTGATTAAAGCAGGCAAACAGAAGATGAAGGATGTTAAACACATAGCTAGTTTGCCTACCCTTTTGTTACTTCTCTGGGGTCTAAAGAGACATAGCTGTCACAAAAGTATCTATGCAGGACCTTTATGCAAGGATGACTTTTATTTGATCCTAAATAGACTTTAAAGGCAGTGAAATGCATGCCAGTGATCTGTAGTACCCTGGGAATCTCTCCAGTAAAAGCAGGCTGTCTATTTATTAGACACTGATTATGTGTCACACACATAGTCACCCAACCTTGAATTATATTAAATAGCCTAAATACAGAGTTAAATATGGTTCATCTGAATTAACCCAGGAAGATAATGATATAAAAGCTTGGATCAGACATAGACACACTTTTTAGAGATATGGAACATGTGATTTAAGAATAGATAAGTAACATCCTCAGAGAGCTACTTATCTGGCAAATACAACTTTTCAAATATAAAGATTTTTTTTTCCATATTACGGTCAGATTAACTGGTTTTATGCCTTTTATTGATACAGATTCTCACACATTTTTACAACTAATATTTCAAGGCCTCAAACTGAGATCAAGATGACAATAACTCCTCCCTCTTTAAAGAGTCAAGGACCACTTTCTTTCCCCCTCCCCTCCTCTCTCTCCCAAGGCAGGCAGGTGTCCAGCATCACAGGGCTGAGTTCCCAAATTCACTTTCATTTGGAGATTTGCTCAATAAAATCTTTTAAGAGCTTCAAAATTATTTTTTTCACTCAAAACAAAATAAAGTGTTTGCCAATCTGTGTTAAGAACTGATGTTTCCAGCCCTTACTTAAAGGTGAGATTGATTCAGTATGTCCTGCAATTGGCACTTCAGCCAGCTACTTGCAGCACTCCTAAAACCAAATCTGATTCCAGAGCAGCTTGTGAAAGTTCCTATTTGGGACATGACAATCACACTTTTCAGAAGGCATTAGACATCTTTAATGATTCCTATTGCATTTCCAATGAAATCACTGGTTTTTTATCTTACACTGAAATGTCCTGGTGCTCCACTATCTGGTATTAATGGCTAAAGTCTGTCCACTTGTCCTTATAAAGACAAGGAAAGTCTGAGCACATAACTGATCAGTTGAACAGCACTTTGCTGCCTTAGCCTTACAGCCAAAACATTACAATGACTCTCTTAATGCAGTAACAGTAAAACTTTTTCCACTAGAAGTATGTGTCAGAAGCCATTGTCTGATAACATACCAATAGATACCAGTTCCCAGTGGTGGCATAGAGTGATAGGATATGCTCAGTGTTAGGCATGCATGAGCATATCTTCTGTCAATATTAATAGATGTCATGGGGCAAACTGCCTGAACAGCACAATCAAAATGTTCCCATAAGAATAAATCATGCTTAAGAAGGCATAATACTGCAGCCACTTGAAACCACTTCAGCTTCAGCAGCTTTTCTATTCAAGGTTGCTTTGGGGTGCTAGGCATATATCAGAGATATTTCATGCCTCTCCAGATCACATTCATAATAGTCCATTCTTTTTCCCTCGATAATTTTGCTTACATGTGTAACTGTAACATGTGTAACAGTAGAAACTATATCAGAATGTTAGTCCCACAAAATGTCTAGCATGGAAAGGGTAATTTGGAATGGATAGAAATTAAGGTCTAGTAAATGTTGCTTTAATTTATTAGTACTTTAAACAAGTGCAAACACCTTCTAGCGAGGAACTTTCATACAACATTGCCCCAAAATGTGATTTAAATGCAAACTTCCACGGGTCAGTCTCTTGATTTTGAACCTAAGCCAGACTCACTGGCACTAAATATGTGGTGCTGTAAAGCAATTTTTGTGAATTTGCTGTTGTTTCTTTGGTAATTTTGTGATCTTGGACTACCACTAATTTATTTTAGGTGTAGATTATCTAATGTAACATACCACAGTAATTGATCCTATTGACATATGTGCAAACATAGTTCAAGAACCTACTGGCTACTTACATACCATGCAGTATTTTGACTTTGGGGTTCTTGTTGTTGTTCTTTGATTGCTTAATAGTGCCTAGGTAACAAAAAGTCTTTCACCAGAGTAGTTTACAACACTGAGTCTTAGACTAGCATCACAGCTCCCCTCTAGGTACTTATATTGAGCTCACCACAGCTGAGTCAGTGTACCGAAATCTTCATTTCAAATTGATCAAGATAATACATGAATTTACCAAATAGTTAGTTAAGCAGGCAAAAGGGATGGGTAAAAAGACAGGAGGATATAAGTTTCAGAAGCTGTAATTCTAATATTGAACTCTTTTTCAACTTTGTAATTTAAAAAAAGAAAAAAGGTCCCTTTAATATTTGCCAAAGTTTTGAAAATTAAGAACCCGCAAAGAGATGTGATCTTTAGACAAAACCACTAACTAACCCTTCTTTCTACTACTTACAGTATGAGATAGATCCAAGAGCCCTTAAGGCTTCAGTCCCAGAACCACTCTTAATGCAGTTTTATAGTTTAGATACTTTAGCCCTGAATTTAGCTCTTTTTTTGAGGACCTGAACAGCTTAGGTTTGTGGACCACAAGGCTAAGATGACAGAGAGCTATTGACATTTTAATACCCAACCTTCTGGCATCCCACTTTGAGGAGGGGTACACTCCCTCTAACGCTCAGCAGCCTATCTTTTGTGCAGTATATTTGGTTATGGACAACTGGGCTCATATTCATGTTGCAAATATGAAAAAAATTGGAAGCACAAACCTCTGGTTTCCTGAATCCCTAGATTGTGGTTAACATACATTTTTAGTGAGAAGACATAGACTTTCCCGAAAATTCTAATACTCACTTTCCTCTTTGCAGTTTATGTGTACATGAGACCCAGCACTGAGAGCAGCTGGTGGGAAGAAGACACTCTTTGAGAGCCCACTGAAGCTTGAGCACAAACCGCTATGTTTTAACAAAATCCAGATACTCTTCATCATGTGGCCTATTGTAGCTGCTACAGTGGTTTCTTCTTTTCATGCAGAGGACAGAAAACCTGCTCAAAGGCATCTGAGACTTCACCTGTGCAATTCTTGCCATGTTATTTCTTCATACCTCACTTGCACTCTTGTGCAAATCATTGAGAGGTTAAGCCTGTCCCTAAAAGAAGGGCAAAGTAGAAGTAGAGAGTGTAAGGAATGGGTAAGACTGCTGTTGAGTTTTGCACAGGAAATGGCAACACTCTGTCTACCTTAGACTTTTTACCAAAGTTCCCATTATTATTATCAGCTATGCTGTTTTCACAAATGGAGCCACAGGCTAGGGCTGTATTCTTGAGAAGCATTATTGGCCATTGGTATTTTAACTGTTGTTTTCTCACTTCCCACTCATGACAATTGGTCAAGACTCTGCAGACATCTGATGGCAAGAATGGAAAATCTGGAGGTTTGAAATACAATATTTATGCAGTCACACTTACACTGTGTTAATTATTTTTTTCTGGAAACAGCTCCTGGTTTTGTGAAATGAGCTGAAAAGAACAGAAACAGCCATGGAAATATTTTAATTTCACAGTCATGCTGCCCTTACAAGGACTTGTACAGATCCATCAGTTAGTGTTCCTGATTCAGACTGACTTTGTTCAAATTAAAGGACAAAATTTCCAAGATTGGCTTGTAAAATAGATGTCACACAAGAATTACAAAACAGATGGATTTATTAATTTAATGCTTTTCATAGCTTCCTCTGTCTCCTGATCTTTGCACTGAGTAAATGTATTTTCAACCAAAATGTTATAAAAGTATGTCAGTTCTTTTAATGGGGTTAGCTAATCCTTGAATGTGCCAGCAGATACATTAACAATCTTGAGGAAAACAAACCCATTTGATTCAGAATACCCATTTATCATATTTTACATCATTTTCAGCCAAGAGATCACTGGGACTGTCTTTAAATCAATGGAAACTAACAAGAGGAAAGGAAGGAAGTAATAGAAGACATTTAGCAATTACCACTTTCTTAAGAGTCCTAGTGAATTAAGACGAGAAGTTCTGTACACTGCAAAAATATCACACTGATATCTGTTGTGCAGTTCCTTATAAAAAAATCCCAATTTGTATCAGGCTTAATTCTTAAAAAGGTTAATTATATTTCTTAGAATACATAGCAATACACCTCTGACATTAGCATCACAGATGGCCAGCACTTCCCTTGTTCAGCAACTTCAGTGGAAGATGTGCAGGAGCAGTGGGTCCCATGTCAGGAAGATTTCTGCAGAGCATTTAAATATTGCACAGCCCTTCTACTGCAAGCTCCTCTGGCAGTGTTTCAGCATTAATCAACAGTATTTATACCAGAATGGAAAATTCAAAAGTAAAATGCATTATTAAATACAAAATGTCAAACAGAAAAAAAAAATCAAAGAAATTAAGATCTTCAGAAATGGATTAAAAATGAGAGTGAAGGTTGTCATATTCTTTCCCTTGAAATGATACTATAAATGACTGTTAGATTAGTCACCTCAGCCCATCATTACAGGAAAAATTATATTCCACTTAAAACACAACATATCTTGCTGTTTAACATCTTCGTTGGCGACATGGGCAGTGGGATTGAGTGCACCCTCAGCAAGTTTGCTGACGACTCTAGGGAGATCTTATAGCAGCCTTCCAGTACTTAAAGGAGGCCTACAGGGAAGATGGGGAGGGACTTTCTATCAGGGAGTGTAGGGATAGGACGAGGGGTAATGGTTTTAAACTGAAAGAGGGTAGATTTAGAGTAGATATAAGGAAGAAATTCTAAATGGTAAGGGTGATGAGACACAGGAACAGGTTGCCCAGAGAAGCTGTGGATGCCCCCTCCCTGGCAGTGTTCAAGGCCAGGTTGGACGGGGCTTTGAGCAACCTGGTCTAGTGGAAGGTGTCCCTGCCCATGGCAGGGGGGTTGGAACTAGATGATCTTTAAAGTCCCTTCCAACCCAAACCGTTCTATGATTCTATGATATTTTGACTGTTCAGCACAGTAATTTTAAAGAGACAAACACACAGTTTATTGATACTATAGCACATATATATGTAAAATTATCTTTATATTTTAAAAGCAATATCTACCTTGAAGAGACCATCTTTCTTGCTCTTCTCTTACAGAAGAGCAGGATTGCACTCAAAAGTCTATTAGTCTACAAAATTCAAAACAATATATGTTTAAAAATACAAAACTACCATATTTGACTGCTGAGGTCAGCATAATTTTTGGATACTTTCCATTTTGCTATGCCAAGAGGTATATATGCAGGCAGCCCAAAATTCCCAACATGGAAGAACTGTTCACACATTAAAAATCTCAAATAACTTTTCATTCAAATGTACTCATATGAGATCTGATGATAAGGAGAAAAAAAAAGGAATTTCAGGGGAAAAAATGTAGTAGCTTTAACAGTACTAGAGGAAAACAGTTATAATAACTCTTCAGACTACTCAAGGGAGAATGCTTTCTGACAGTCCTGGGCTATGCTGCTTCACCAGGCTCCTGTTTTGTGCCAGAATGAGTGATAAAACCTAGCATTTTTCATTTATAACTTTCCTACAACAGTTCTGATTTCCCATTAGATCATTATTGTGAATAATATTTTTGATCCAGAGATACTTTCTTAGAAATTATAATCACTTATTTCCCCTACAGGACTGCTTGTTCTTAACCTGCCCAAGTGTGAAGCTATCTTTGATCCTGTCTTCACTTCAGTACATGGTCCTGCAGAGTTTAGGCATTTGTGCTTTTAAATAAATCATCCTTAGTCTAGGTTTTTTGTCATGCAAATTGAATGAACTGTTGAAATGAACATAAATATTAATTTCAAATGTTGAACTCTAAAACCTGTTCACATACACACTTTTGTTCCTGACTCATGTCAGTTCAACACTAAATAAAGGAAACTGCAGACAGAAACAGATTCCTTACTTATTTTTAAGATTAAACACAATTTTTATTTTTAGTAAACAAACATAGAGAAAGAGCAGCCATTTAGCTTAGAAGCTGATATTATTAATTCTGAAGAAATCCAACAAAAGGAAAGAAGTGCTCTGAGCAGAATATGGATGATTTTATGACACATTACCTGTTCTCTGTTGTCCACCTTCATCCTCTGGAATTTGGTCCGCTGCATACAGAGGACTGCAAAAATCATTTGCACTTTAAGGAAAGCACTTAAGATGAAGACCGACACAAATAATTTAACTGCTAAGGAACTCAGTGGAAAGAGGAGAAATGCTGCTCCCATCACAGTAGAAACTTTGGGACCAAACTTCAGTGTCTTGTACCTCAGCTACTGTTTGGGGAAGGCCTGGGGATATAGATCTCAAGTAGACATAATCACTTTCCTTTCTCTCTGATTTCTGATATCCAAGCTACGGAAAGCACACATGATAGACAGACCTGTCTTTTTTGTATTTCCCAGTGGTTAGCTCTCAATTCAGACACCAGGCCTGTGGTAGTGACTATGTGCATTACAAACTGGTGCTTGTTTAAAGTCATACCTAACTTGGGTCAAATGCTTTACACACGTGAATTGAATTAAGATATTATTTAAGCGCTTCTGTCTACCATACAGATAATACAAAAAAGATTGCATCACTCTACTTGAAATGCAGCTGCTACATGGAAATACATGTTCAAAACTTTTGAATCATTTTCTTCTTTTAAAATAGTCTCAGTTTCAAGACCTATAAAAGGATCGCCATGAACCAAGTGTCTCAAATGTAATACTATTCTGGAAACTATGTTTGCAACTGCTCACAAGTAGAAGCTTGCAGAAGTTCACAATTTGTAAAGGCTTTATATAGGTTAGGAATATCAGCTGGTTCCATGTGTTCCTCCCACGCTAACCTATAGGCTTGTGCGAAGAATTTTTTCCAACTAGAAGAAATCTGCTTTTGGAATGACCTGGTAGATTCACTAGATTTTTCAAAAACTGTCTGAATTTCTGTTCCAGTTTGATTGAAATCAGAAACTATTTGGATTATGTTGTATGCTAAGTGACTATTTCAGTGATGATCAGTGATGATTTATTCTGTCCCAGCTGTGGTTGGCTTCATCTGAATATATTGAGATTGGAAGGCTGATCTAACAATTTAAAGCCATTCACACTTCAGTCTAGCACATATAAGGTTCCTTGATTGGTGGGGCCCCAAACAGTTTTGTGATTAACAAAGGTTAACAAAGTGAATTGTTAAAAAAATATAAAGGCAAGGATGCAGTGCTGCTTTGAAAGTAATGGAAAATTGCCTCCAGGGATATGTTCACACTATATTTTCTCTTTTCTCTCTGCCACATTGACCTAGAAAACTGAGGTTCTTGTGCAATTACAGTTTCAGGAGGTGAAGTTTTTGAGAAGAATCTAGATTTTGCAACACTGGTTATGCTGATGTAAAGACCTACCTAACCAGTTAGTAGCATTGTTCCACAGTACAAAGTAGAATGTGGAAACAGCACTTTATCCAAGCCCTTTGCTTCCATTATTTAAAATGTTGTCTGCAAAATCCTGTGGAGTTTGCAGTTGTGTTTGCAGAGAGATTGAACACAGTTTTGAGGTATGACTGGCATTTCTGATGATAGTAATATATGGTAGCCTGAAGGGAAGAGTGGACTCGTATAATTTTCTATTTGTATGAAAATACTCATCTTGCAATAGTCTTCTAGAATCTCTTATGGAAATGCTTCTTTTTAGCCATAATAAATTATATACTTTTATACAGTTTGGAAAGATTCTTTAGTTTAAATGTTGCTGTGGAAAGTTGACCTATCCAAGGGGCAAAGAGATTGGAAAAAGCAATCTAGGGGTGCAGCCTCTGGTTGCCAGCTCAAGTGGGTGCAGAGGCTGCTATGTGACTCCTCTGACTGTGCAAGAACTTGAGTAACTTTTCTGCCAGAATATCTGTAACTCATGCCTCTGTATTTGGTCACAAGCACATTTTGGATTCACAATTATTCCTGAGATAGTTTCCTTAAGTTAGCCTGGGATCCTCTGTACCCATCACATGAGACAAATTCTGGCTGAGTAGAGCCATCAGTTGAGATGCAAAGACTAAATATATATTGAAAAATAAAATAAATCCTTTGCTTTTGCCAGTTCACCCTGTAATAAGATAGCTTTTAAACAGTTATCAGAAACTTATTTGAGAAACCTGGTCTACTGGGGGCTGATGGGGTCCATCTGTCAGAGAAGGGGAAGAGCATCTTTGGTCATAAGATTGCAAATCTGGTGAAGAGGGCTTTAAACTAAAGTTGCCAGGGGGAGGGGAACCTCAATCTATCCCACTCCTACCAGTTTGATGCCAGTGCCAACAATACATGCCCAGAGCCTGGAGAGGAGTCACAGATCAGCAGGAGAGCACCTGAGGAGCAGCACAAAGGAATTCCAGCCAGTAAATCAGCTTCAGTGGGGCCCAACTTAAATGCCTCTATGCAAACACACATAGCATGAGGAATAAACAAGAGGAGCTAGAGATGTGGGCATGCCTGCAGGGCTACGATCTTATTGGCATCACAGAGACATTGTGGCATGACTGCTATGAGTGGAGAGTTGAATGGAAGGACACAGGCTCTTTAGGAAGGACAGGCAGGTTGATGAGGAGGGGGTGTTGCCCTCTATGTCAATGACCAGCTGGAGGGCATGGAGCTCTGCCTGGGGATGGATGAGGAGCCAACTGAGAGTTTATGGGTCAGGACTGAAGAAGGGCAGGGACAGGTGACATTATAATGGGAGTCTGCTACAGGCCACCTGACCAGTGGATGAGGCCCTCTATAGACAGATAGGAGCAGCCTCACACACAAGCCATGGGGAACTTCAACCACCCAGATAGCTGTTGGAGGGACAACACAGCAGGACATAAGCAATACAGGAGGTCCCTGGAATGCATTGATGACAACTTCCTTCTCCAGGTGATAGAGTCGCCAATGAGGAGAGGTGCTATGCTGGACCTTGTTCTCACCAACAAGATGGGGCTCATGAGGAATGTGAAGCTCAAGGGCAGCCGTGACTGCAGTGACCATGAAATGGTGGAATTCAAGATCCTTAGGGCAGTGAAGAGGGAGCACAGCAAACTCTCTATCGTGGACTTCAGGAGAGCAGACTTTGAGATACCATGGCATGAAGCCCTGGAGGGAAGAGGGGCCCAAGAAAGCTGGTTAATATTTAAGGATCACCTCCTCCAAGCTCAGGAGTGATGCATCCCAACAAGGAGGAAGTCAGGTAAAAATGCCAAGAGGTCTGCATGGATGAACATGATGCTCCTACAAAGCGTGGAAGCAAGGATAGGTAGCCTTGGAAGAATAGAGAGAAAATGTTCAAGCAACCGGGGATCAGGTTAGGAAGACCAAAGCCCTGATAGAATTAAATCTGGCCAGGGATGTCAAGGGCAACAAGAAAAGCTTCTATAGGTACGTCGGTGATAAAAGAAAGACTAAGGAAAATGTGTTCCCTCTCCAGAAGGAAACCAGAGACCTGGTTACCCAGGATATGGAGAAGGCTGAGGCACTCTGACTTTTTTGCCTCAGTCTTCAATGGCAGGTGGTCCAGCCACACTGCCCAAGTTGCAGAAGGCAAAGACAGGGACTGGGAAAATGAAGAACCACCCACTGTAGGAGAAGGCCAGGTTCGAGATCATCTAAGGAACCTGAAGGTGCACAAGTCCATGGGACCTGATGAGATGCATCTGTGGGTTCTGAGGGAACTGGCAGATGAAGTGACTAAGCCACTATCAATCATATTTGAGAAGTCATGGCAGTCTGGTGAAGTTCTCACTGACTGGAAAAGGGAAAGCCCATTTTCAAAAAGAGGAAAAAGGAAGACCCAGGGAACTACAGGCCAGTCAGTCTCATCTCTGTGCCTGGCAAGATCATGGAGCAGATCCTCCTGGAAACTATGCTAGGGCACATGAGAAATAAGGAGGTGATTGGTGACAGCCAACATAGCTTCACTAAGGGCAAATTGTGCCTGACAAATTTGATGGCCTTCTGTGACGGGGTTACAGCATTGGTGAATAAAGGAAGAACAACTGATGTCATCTACCTGGACTTGTGCAAAGCATTTGACACTGTTCCACACAACATCCTTGTATCTAAATTGGAGAGACATGGATTTGAAGGGTGGACGACTCAGTTGATAAGGAATTGGCTGGATGGTTGCACTCAAAGTGTTGTGGTCAATGGCTGGATGACCAAGTGGTGTTCCTCAGGGGTTGGTATTGGACTGGTGCTGTTTGAGAACTTTGTTGGTGACATGGACAGTGGGATTGAGTGCACCCTCAGCAAGTTTGCCAATGACACCAAGGTGTGTGGTGCAGTCGACACGCTGGAGGGAAGGGATGCCATCCAGAGAGACCTGGACAGGATTGAGACATGGGCCCGTGCAAACCTCATGAAGTTCAACAAGGCCAAGTGCAAGGTCCTGCACAGGGGTTGGGGCAATCCCAAGCACAAATACAGGCTGGGCGATGAGTCAATTAAGAGCAGCCCTGTGGAGAAGGACTTGGGGGTATTAGTAGATGGAAAACTGACTATGAGCCAGCAATGTGCGCTCACAGCCCAGAAAGCCAACCGCATCCTGGGCTGCATCAAGAGAAGTGTGGCCAGCAGGTTGAGGGAGGTGATTCTCCCCCTCTACTCCACTCTTCTGAGACCCCACCTGCAGTGCTGTGTCCAGCTCTGGAGCCCCCAACATAAGAAGGACATGGACCTGCTCAAGACAGTCCAGAGGAGGCCACAAAGATGATCAGGGGCTGGAGCACCTCCCCTGTGAGGACAGGCTGAGAGAGTTAGGGTTGTTCAGCCTGGAGAAGAGAAGGCTCTGGGGAGACCTTATAGCGGCCTTCTGGTACTTAAAAGGGGCCTACAGGAAATCTGGGGAGGGCCTCTATCAGGGAGTGTAGTGATAGGAAATACAGTAGCAGTCTTTCAGATCTTTTTTCCTTCTGTCACAATTTATAACTATTTACAACTTTCACTTCCTTATAATGTAGTTTTCTAAAAAAAAAGCTGACATTCATGGAGGAGCACCTCATTAATACTAACTGTTTTTAAATGACTAGTCCATTTTAAAGTTTATGCAATTAACAGAATGTTACTTTATTCTCTTAGACTAGAGAGGGAAGACATTTTAACCATGTATAACAAATTCAGCCACTAAGTTACTGCTGTATGATTCAATAATTTATGAAATGTAAAGAGTGCAAAGAACTGTTGCCAGGCTGCACAAAAGTTTGGATCTGCATTTTGTGTTATACTCTACAGTTTGCAGTCTATCCAACTTCTGATCAGGATAATTCACTATCATTCTGTATATCCATGTACAGAGCTTCTATAGAATGAATATTTAGTTGTTCACTTAGAGATATCACTTTCTGTATTAGAATAAGTTTCATGTGTTTAGAGGGTTTTTTTCCTCTTTTTTCGGTAATAGACTGAGGCAAAAATCCATTGCCTCAGATAAGCAATTTCCTTGTCCACAGATATACAGCATGGGTCACACCATTGCAATAATTTTAATGTGGCCATTAGAGGGCATTTCAGTAGCAGGGCATAAAAACATATTTTTGTACAAGTTTCAACAGTGCTGAAAAATATATCAGTCTCTCCTTGTTAGTAAGCATGAGATATATAAGTGCTAAAAATTGTTGCAAGCCTTTGCAAGATCCTGCCTGGCTCATAGATTTTCATAAGTCATTCTATCATCAGAGGAACATTTAAGCAACTCTGGCAATATAATATTTGTTTACTTGCATAAGAAAACAGCTAAATAAAATCTAAATAAAATGTGATGTCTTCTAAAAATGCAGTTTAGGTGCCTTAATAGCTGTCAAAAATTCCACTAGAAAAGCGTGAGCTCTTTCCTATTGCCTTTTGAAGCCCATTCTGCCTGCAGCTGTACTTTTGTGGTGCATGTGATGCATGCACAAGATAGACTGTATGCCTCATTAGGAACAACTTTACGTCTCAAATTCAGACACCAGTCTTACCAAATCAGCTGCAGTTTCCTTCTTCTAAGAATGAAATTCTTAGTAGAGTTCTTGTGGCTGAGACAATATAACCTGTCTCTTGAAAAATAAACAAATAAAGATATGTTTAGGTATGTTCTGAAACAATTAGAACTTTTCTTTACTAAGCTTTAATAAATACTTCATCATTGTACCTCAAAAGCAAAAGTTTGTGTATCACATTCTAGTGACACCCATTTACTTTGGCAGTCCTCATGAAAACCTCATATAGGAGCATGGCCAAATATGACATTTCAGCTCCCTTCATAGGTTAGAGCCTCAGTTTTGATGCCTAGCAGAAGCTATGAGAGTTATTAGCTCTATTGACAGTATGCTGTGGACATACACAAGCTTGCTCTGCCTAAACCACTTGCCATACAAAAGCTGCTTTTAGTTAGCCAGAGACATGTTTAAATTGCTTTTAAGAACACTTCTTACAAGGCAATTTTCATTTATTGCATTCCTATGGAAAATTTACTGCATTCTTATGGAAAAGTTCTGTTTCATGCCCACCAGGGAAAGTTTACAATGACCTAACGTCCAATGGTACAAAGTTTCTCCTAGTCCTTTTGGCTAGGCAGGACCCTAGATAAGTCTCAGGGCCCAGAGATATCCAAACATGAAACTTTTACTTCACTTTGAAGACCTGAGGCAGCATGTACCTCTGGTAGATCCATTTTCATTTGGTACCATCTGAAACCTGACAGGCTCAAATATGCCTTCGTTTAGCAAAGTACAGGGTTCCTGAGGACAAGATTGCAAAACAGAAAAATAAGACAAACAAATTAAATTCTAGATTACACTTAACAAGAAGTAACTATCTGATCTGGTTTCCTATGTTTCCCAGTCACCTGCATCTTCAATGGCTGACAAATTTGGCACCTCGTTTTTCTTTTAAGGCTCCCTCCATTTTCCCCCCATAATTTACATAGAACTTTTTGTTTGTCATGTTGTGACATTTTTAAGGCTGTTGCAATATTTTGCAACTCATACATCAAAAGAAGCATTTGCTGTTTATACACCTTAGAAATGTTGCAGCCTATTAGCACACTTTTAGTTCCCATCCGGGAGGCCACATGTGACAGCTGAACTGCACAGATGGAGATCTGTCATAGTGCTCTGTTTAAATCACCTCTCCTCCTTTCGACCCGGTTGCGTCACATGCTTTCCCACTAAACTGTGGCTTTTTGACAGCAAAGATGCTGTGAATCACTAGCACAAGGTTGTGGAAAAAAATGGGACAAGCTAGAGCCCAGAGCTCTACTCTGTTGTAGCCTAGAGCTACAACAAAAGCATAAGGAAAAGAAGAGAGTTTCTCTCCTACAGAAGGGGTTGATATCTCTAGCGAGACATCAGACTGAGCAGCAAAAGCTGTCTAGGGAAGACAGGGAAGGCACCTAACCTGATGATCCAGAAACTACAGCCCAAACATTCTCTGAAGTTAAAATTTCAATTAACTACTTGCTCTCCCCACTCTTGAGTACTTACACAGTTGTGCATCTGATCTGTGCATCTGCTGTTTCTGAACAGAAGCAAAGAAATGACACCGTAAGATGGTCGGCTTTTAATAAGACACTTCTGTTGTCATAACACAAAAGTCTGTTTCAATGATATTTCCAAATGCATTGCAAAGCCAAAGGGTTCAGAACAAACATCTGAAAAGAAAAAAAAAAAAAAAAGAAAGAAAGAATCAAGCCTCACAATCGTTTATTTTAAAATCAGGTGAGGTATAAAAGAATTAATGTTACCTTTTTTATTTGAAGTTGTGTTCAAATTTAGCCATGTATTTGGTGTTATATAATACCAATACTAGTAAAACTTTGCAAAAAAAAAAAAAAAGGATCTGTACTTTTGTGCAAGTTTGTGCTAAGAGATTCAGACTTTGTCCTACTTATAGAGCCACTTCAGATAAGGGTAGCCTACTTGCATCTTATTACTTTTCCAAAATAGCACAAAGCAAAAAAAAAAATCTTAAAAGAAAAAGGACTGACTAGGAAAAGGGAATCTCTTTCTTGGAAAATTATTCCAGATGCAGACATAAAAAAAAAAAAAAAAAATACACAAACGAAGAATAAAAGCCTTCACTAAAATATCTAGGGAAGCTTACCTGGATTCTAGGATCTCTGCAGGTCCTCCATTTCCTCTCTCACTCTAACAGCTTATTTGTGCCAGTCCTAGGAAAACAAAACCAAGACATTTCAGGGAGAACATTGATAAAAACAGAAACTTCAGAAATTATAAGTGCACATGGGAACTACCTGAAAGCTGACAGTCTGAAATTATTTCAGACTGCATTGAACACCTACTACAAACAGGATTTATCTCCTTATGTCAGTTTTTCTTCAAGAAGACCATAGAATAGCCCAAGTTACCTTCTTCAAAACACTGGGTCCTAATTACTGAAAGGACACCTAGGAAATACTCACATGTTGGGTATAGTGCTGTAAAGTCTCATTTTTTCACAGTGATCTGTTGATTTTTTCAGTCCCAAAATAGGGTGCGTTGCAGGAATCACTTTCAGCTGACAGGTGGATGCGAAGAGAATGTGGATTGTACAGAACAAGGGACGTGAGACTCTAGGGGGAACAGGCTATAAGGAGTACAACATCGAAGTCTTTCAGGGCTTCAGGTAGTTCCTGGCTCACATCCACTGACAATTCAAGGCAGTTTTCTTCTTTATTCAAGCAATGGATCAAGGCCAGGCTAGATGTTTCCCTCCATGAATATTGATCTATGAATTGTTTTGGGTTTGATCAAAACCTGATTAAAATGATTAATTGACTCTTCTTAATCAAGAAAATAGCCCCCCTCTTAAAAGTTCAACTACATCCAATAAAAATTTATCTTTCAATAACAAGAGAGTTTTTAGGGTTTTTCTTTTTTGTCACTTAAGAAAAAGATATTTATCCTAAAGAAAGCAAAAAGTTACTTTTAAAAAAATAAGAAACTAGATTTAAATAAAGTAATTTATGATGTAAAATTTCTATATTTTCTGTAATAAATGGCCTAGGAAGTAATAAATTTCCAGTCACACATATCTGGCT
Source organism: Strix uralensis (assembly GCF_047716275.1). NCBI lineage: Eukaryota > Metazoa > Chordata > Aves > Strigiformes > Strigidae > Strix > Strix uralensis. Next base: position 47,365,209 of record NC_133975.1, on the reverse strand, counting down.
GAAATCAATAGATGAATTTACAACTCAATTCTTCTAAACAAACCTAAAAATCCTCCACTTTTTCTAAATGTTTCTATCATACTTGAATAAGGGAAAAAATGCATGGTTGATTTTTAGAGAGAGAAAACAGAGGAAAAAATCTCAAGGTCTCATCACAGAAGTTGAGAATCTTTGAGGACATTCTACTCATATGTATGGAAAACTTAAAAGTTGATACATTAATGTCTTTCCCATATTTTTCACCACAGACTAAATTTTAATGCCACAATAAATGCAATACAGCAAAGATTCCATATAGGTTTCCAGAAAAGACCACTTTTTCCCCCCAAGCACCTGATATCAAGCATTAGACTTGCATAAGGAGAATGAGTATCTAATAGAAACATCCGTGTACATTGCCAGGAGGTGCTATGAGTCACCACGGTAAAAACAACAAGAGAAATTAAGGTCTGTATTAACACAGATAAGCTGTAAATCATCTCCAAAAGTCATTAATTGAGACTCTTCAGATCAGACATTAAAGGTTCCTGAAGTGATTAGTGACATTTTTAAAACAAAAGAATCCTTAATTGATGTGAGTGTGGAAGGATCCTGTACCTTTCAGTGCTTCTCAGCACACTTTCACAGCACCTCACAACATTCAATGACTCTGAGCAGGCACCTGCTTTCCATTGCTGTGCACAGGAAGGATGAAGTCCCATAGAATAAGACTCACTGTGTAGAGCAAACCAACCTTCACAGGAGCCACCTAAACTACACTAATAGAGGACATGGTTTAGGTAGCGCAGGGTGAGGACCTTGTGGTGCTAGTGCAGCCCTTCACTCCAGCTCCCAGCTGGCTCAGGTGCCAGTGCCTGTGCACCTCTTTGCAGAGGGTGACCTGAGACGACCACTGTGCCCATTGATGCTGGAGGGCAACATGGTGAGATACACCAGCAGGCACACTGCTGGCCCCCTCCGCTGGCAGAGAGTCTGGGTGCCAGCAGTTATCTGGGCACCATGGGCTGCGTGAGGCCGTAAGTCTCCAGAGCCCACACCCAAGAGGAAGCAGGCTGCTGGGCTCAGGCTCGGGTCATGGGCAATGACCTGCCATGCTTCAGAGGTTGCTGGCTGTGCTGTTCACAGACATGTTTGTGGGAGCCTGACAAGGACACATGGCCCCACAGCTCCTTCCTTGTGAGTGGGAAGGTACAAATGAGTTCCCTGCATTTGATACCACCTACACGTTTTGCCTCTTTTTCTCTCACCCACTGTGTCTGAATTAGATGAGTCAGGCTCTGTCCTCTGTTACACTAGGATAAAACAAAGGAACTCCAGAGATGAAAAGTTACTCCAGGTGGTATTAGAGGGTTAATGGAGTAAAATTTGCTTCTGTGCCTGAAGCTACTGCCACTCCTCTGCTTGAGTAATAGAGCCTTAAACATTTAAGTGATGGATGTTGGTGCATGCCAGCTGCAAACCAACAGAGCAGGCTGTAAACACATTTTACTCGTTTCTCTCTTTGTTTTTTAATGTGCTGTTTTTCTCAGCTGAGATCCTTTTGCCTCTCCAGTGTTGTATCACACTGACATGAACAGGCACAGCCAGTCAGGGTAGGGGAGGTACAGCCTAATATGACTCACAGTGTTCAGCAAGTTTTAGTCATCAGGCTTACAGTACAGCTATGGTTAGCATGCCGACTGCAGCATTTCAACCATTGCAAATTTCCTCCGCTACTCCTTCAGCTGGAACAAGCCATTCTTGTGTATCTGTAGGATTTTTTCATTAAGGCTGCTGATATGCAAATGCATACGTTTACATCCTTTCAGTAGCAATGTCAAGAGAGATGTGTTTCTAAATCTGTTAGATCTGAAGCTGAAGCTGTTACATTTGTGGAAGTGATTTCTTTTGGAGATGCACATACCTGTTTCCTCACAGGACAGGACTTGATTTATCTTGGGAAAAATCTATTTTCTGCCCCGTATTTGGTGGGGCCATATTCCATAAATGAGACTGTTTTCTGTGTAGGTAAATTAGTTTCATTAGTAAAAAATATATTGGGTATGCTTAAACTAGGAGCATGGGGAATCTGTGCACTTAGATGACACTCCTAACATACAGTTACTTGGACCCAGGCTTGAGTGCACTCGTTCTCCTTCACATATTGTTTTATTCATTGGGAAACCCATAAAATGGATAAAAAGTGTCAAGGCTCAGAGGGCACCGAGAGGCCTTAACTGCTTTGAACAGCTTCACCTGGGTCTTCCACCCATACACCCTCTGCCCATAGGCTGGGGGCATGTTTAAGCCCAGGCCTGGGCCCTACTCTCTCAAGATGTGGTGCAGCTGTCCTTGTGAGTGGGAAGGAACTCTGCCTCTTAGCAAGGCTCTAGACCTGTGTGGCTGGTAGCTTGTCTCCTGGCTGGACTTGGACCTGTATTGCAGCCCTGTCTCTAGCCCTTCTTCAGCTGCTTTTGGCTGGAGCCTGGGCATGGTGCATTCCCTCTACTTTTCTGAGGCTGTTGATGGACCATGTTGCAACCCCTGGATCTGCCTGCCACATCCAGTCCTGTGGGACAGTGCTGTGGGTGAGTGTCCTTGACTCTTGGGTCAGTATCCCTAAGACAGCAGAGACAAAGCTAGCGGAAGACCCTGGGAACAAGATGTAGGTAGGTTTGCTTTGTAATTGTAGCACTGTCAGTGCTTGTCAAGACTCTAAAGTGAGCTGTGTAAAGCTTGTTGGAGGCAAGACTCTTCTTTCTGGGTAGCCACGTTGCTAAACAAGGGTTGCCCCAGGGTAGGTCTATGTCCAGCTGAAATAGTGACAACAAAAGGCAAATAAGAAGACTTAATTTCATTATGCTAGCCTAATGGAACATCTATTAACAGTGAATTTTTATCTTAATAGACCTCCTCCTGTTCTTATACATTCTTGGTGACTTATTTTTCAACTACTGACTTCCAAAATCAAAAAATCATGTTAAACTTGACAGCTGACCTAACTACTGTGCAGCGTCAGTGTTTTCTTTCCCTCTTGCTCTCTCTGTTTTCTTGTACTCTAGTGCTTACAGTGCAATGGGTTAGTTAAGTACTGAGGTGTTTGCTGCTTGCCTGTTCTCTCATTGGGATCCCACAGTACAACACGAATTAAAATTCATTCTAATGCATCATCAGTGCCATTTATTATTTCTCCTTCTTACATCTGCTCTTGAAGCTTTTCAGCTCTCTCTGCCCTGGAAGATTCTAACTATCTGTAAATAAGGCTCGTAGCCTAGCAACATTGAGTGAATGCATTTCCCTTGCTGAATAATACTGGGCATAATCAAATCAGCTTGTTATGCTATCCGCAGCATTAACACTGTGAGTTGGAGACAATTACAAATGTTTCATGTACATTGGTATAATTTTGAATTGGAAACTTTTCTCAGCTCTTTTAGAAGCAGTCTATACCCACAAAGCGAAACAGAAATGCTCATCTTAAATAAATCAGCTCCAGAACCACGTACAATCATCAAGCTTAATTGGTAAACCTGACCCCTTAAGGAGACTGGAGGAGGCAAACACCGTATATTTGTACTTACCAGCACAGACAATCAGAGAGTTTGGAGCTGCCTTAGATATCTGACAGGGAGACAACTGCCTTGTGGTGCAGATGTGACATTCTCCTAGGCGGGAGATGAGCCCAAGTCATAAAAATTGAGCAAACACCTACAAAACCAGTCCATAGCACCGTCTAAAATCCTTAGGACTGTCTTGCTCTAAAGGGGAAACTTGCACTGTCAAACTGAATTTACTGCAACATATTTCAGGGGTGGAAGCAAGGCATAACCTTCTCCCTATCCTGTCATGCGTACATGCATGTGAGGAGCAGCGGCATTCTGAAGGATGCATCTCCTGCTCTTTTCATGCCCTGCAGTATTGGGTTTTTTACCCTTGTATGAAGAAGAGTGGCATAGGTTGTCTTTAGCCCCTGCACAGTTAAACAAGTTAAAGCATGAAAAGCTTCTTAATTTTATATCAAAATTATGTCAGAACAAATTCTTCAGTTTGTAGCACGCTGTACAGACTTGCCATCTTCTTAAAAACTATATTTTGTGCGAGTAGAACTTTACATTTTCCAGCTGTTACATCTCTTCAGAACAAGGAAATCTTTGTTCTGCATTTTTTAATTGACCTTTCTAATCTAAACAAGTTTGACTGGGCAACGAATGAATGAATGGTTCCAGCATACTGTTATCACAAGACAGAGCCGGTGATGCCAAGCACAAAAATAGCTCTGGCTTTTTTTCCCCTCTTCTCTCCTCCCATCACTGATTAGCACAGACATTAGCAGATAAACAGCAAGAAATATGTTTTTACTTATATTTTATAAGCCTGAGTACATTATTTTTATTGGCTGGGAAGATACCTAATTCTTTGATAAAAGTAACCAAGTATGAGAACCAGAAAAACTAAACCCTGTTAGGATGAGGTACAAATGGAGAATTCATTCTGATATTTTTGAAAGCTTTACTTATACTGATAAATAACTTCATGCAGCTTAAAATACAAAATTTTAATTCACATTGATATAAATATTACTGAGTCAAAATAACCACTTCACTTTCTTTTCATGTTCAGTTCTGACTGACTAGCTTATATTGCTGAAACCTGGCACAGAATGTGATTTACAGCCACAGCAAAAGCTTGGTTTAGTCTTTGCCACAAGCTTAAAGAACATCTAACTCTGCTTTCTTAACTTGGTAGACAGCCCAGCATGGATGGGACTGAAGATCATAGGCTTGTAAGACAAATGCACTTATTTCCTGATACCTCGTTCCAGGCTCTGGGAGCTAACAGTGTCTGATGTAAGTAATTGTATTTGCCATCCTTTTTACTCACAAGGTGGCAAAGCTTTCTGCTCAGTCAAATCACTGCTTGCTACCCTGAGCCAGAGACCTAAAAATCAGTGATGTGCATGCCCTGAGGTTATTGCAACCTGGGAGGTAAAAACTGATCTTGCTACTTTGGATGAAACTGGAGTTTGGGAGCAATTTCACAGAAACCCTAAGAGATCTATCTGCCTGTTTCTCTCATTAGCATTGCAACCTGTTTTGCATCACAGTCTCACTCCTCTCTCAATGATTACTTCTCTTGCTCTCAGCCTTCCCCTCCCTATTAACTGGTGAGAGGCCTCAGCAGAGTCACCAGGAGAGGGCTGCAGCCAGGCTTCTCCTAAGCGAACAGGAAGAAGGTTCTGACCTTGAGAAAACCTATGGCAAAGAGAACAGTGTATTTGTGAGGGCAGGTGCCCAAAGATGAAACCAAAAGAAGTGCCTCGGGAGGTAGCTGGGGCATTAGGAATGGAAGATGAGATACAGAGTGGGAGACTGGCAAGCAAAAGGATAGGGGGACTTCCTAACAAAATGGAGAATGAAGGGACAGAACTGTAATGTGAGAGGAATAAGATGTTATTGCTCTGTAAGTCTCATTACATGGGAGGTGACAAAATAACAATATATTAAAATGTCTGAGTGGAAGATAATTGACAACTGAAGTTGAAAAGGAGTGTAAATGCTGCAAGTGGGAGGAAAAGCAAAAAAGTAAGGAGCTATATTTTTGATACATGTTCTGACTGTGTAAAGGTAAGAATGCCATCGCACCTACGCGTTGTGTCTCTGATTTGCTTTTGAGGTTTATGGGAAGAATTTCTTTTAAAATAATCTTAAATATCCCCTTAATCACCCCTTTTCCCATTTTCACTACAGAGAAGCTTTTTTGTTTTCTGTTTCTTTGCTGGTTTCCTAAACAGGGGAGAGCCACCACCTCTAATGATATTCTCTCCTTCTCTTAAATGCAGAGAGATGAAGCTGCTCATAAAGAGCTAAAAGACTTGGCTGGAGAAGGAAGGAAAAAGTAGTGTGGCACCTGATCCTGGTTTTTAGGAAAACATTATTGAGCTAAATATGGAATGACATAATTGAGATTATATTGTGGACAGACCGAATAACTGAAACTGCAAAACTGAGACCCCCTTCCCCTGTTTACCTGGCTCTGTATTTTGGGTGGGCAGCAATAGATGTGTATTTTGTTCACTAAAATATCAGACATATTGTAATACAGGAAAAAAATCAATCCAAGTACTCAAGGAAAATGGGCATACTTGGAAAAGAAAAAAGCATATATCTGAGGCTACAGATCCTGCCTATATAGAGGTTTGCTGAGACCTTTGCAGGGCTATATAAAGCTGTAACACTTCCAGCTGAAGGGTGGACTGAACATGCTAAATCAGTAATGAATGATTGGTGCTCTTCTGTCTTCTGATCCCCCAGCCCCTCCTCATATCTGCAAACATTCATTATTTTCTGGAATGTCCTTCTGAAGCACATTTCTTCCTCAGTGCTGCAGTGCCCTCCAGTGCTCAGAGAAAATGCTTTGGCTTCCATTATCAAGAATCCGAAAGACAGACACCATTTTATATCTTATTATAAAACTGGACCCTTCATGATATTTCAGATGACTCTCTTATTTGGTTTCCAAAGAGTAAAGGCAGTACAGTAGCTATACCTAGCTACCTCTTCCTGGTGCTCTCTGTCACCCTGATCCAGTCAGAGGAACTACCCTTAGAAAGCTGCCTCCTGGTTAGAAACCTGCCCCAGAAGCTGCAGGACATGAGTCAGGGGTCTATGAATCCACCTGCACCACAGCAACCGAACAAGCCTGTGGCTCTCTGCCTGCTGAATGAGTCTGGCTGTCTCTGTAACCTGGGACATATGCCTGCTGCAAGGCTGTGACCCCCAGCTTGAAAAGGATTTTCTTTTTCAGGGCATCTCTTTTGATGCTTGAAATACTTTCACCTCAGGCAGCTTGGTTTTGAGGAATGATTATCACCTCAGTAAGTCTTATCCCAAAAGTGGTTAAAATGCTCCTCTAATAAAAGTACTACCAGCAACAGACAGGCTGTAGTTCAAGAATTGTGTTGAGAGTAGTAAAGTTTTCCTTAACACTTGTGGTTGCAGGTTATTTTAATGACAAATCCTGGTTAAGGATGAGTGAGAAAGGCATAGAACAAGTCTAAGTTTCCTTTGTGAGATATATTTTTGCCATTGTATATCTCTAATGCAAAGGTCTAATAAATTCCACCTAAAACACTGTAAGTGCTTTCCTAAATACAAATGAGAGAATTTGTAAGTCCAGAGCAGCTCAAAACAAATGCCCGATTAGATTAAAAAAGTTTAAGGTGGGATTTTCAACAGACTAAAGGAATTCAATTTCAGGTTTCCATCAAATTATAGTAAGAGCTGCCCACAAAAAAAAGTATATTCTGATAAATTTTGTTTAATGGGGAGAATTGTCTTGGCACTCTCTCATCTATGTATTTTTCAGTCAATAAGACATCTTTTTAGAGAAGTTGCTAGGTGAACTAAAAGTTATATAAATAGTCCAAAGAGAGCAGTGTCCCTCCCACATTATTCATTCTCTTTCAGATGTGAAGTATCTGATCAACCACCACAAAGCTGGCAAACATCTGGTCAATCCAAACACTTGCAGATCAAATATGCAGCATTCTGGTAAGTGAGATCAGTCAAATAAGAAAAAGGGATTGTGGGGGAGGGAGCACAGAGAAAGGAGTATACATAAGGACATACTTAGAAGAAGGAGGTCAGAGATGAAAATAAGTACTTGTACTCATGGGAGACATACAGAAAGGGTAAGGGAGCCCATCAAATACCTTGCATTTTTAAATTACGATCATCAATCTCTCTCTACCTTTTGGACTCACAATAGCGTTTTGTAATATTATGACCAAGTAATATAATAGTCTTTCAGGAAAAGATTTAAAAATTACTTTTCTCTCTGCAAATGATGTACCACAGAGATTGAAAGCAAAAATATGAAGCTAAATATTGACAGACTATATTTTGCCAAGCATTTAAGTGTGAATCTCATCCTAGAAAGAAGTACCTGTGCTTTCAAGGCCCTTTTTTCAGCAGACTTTTAAAAATATACTAGCAGAAATTCTAATATAAAGGACCATGTTGGTGTTCACAGCTGATTAGGAACAGATGTTTGAGAATTGTAATGGACTGTAGTTATGCTAGACAGGCTCTCAAAACTTGTTCTTCATCTTTTTCTTGTTTATACATCGAAAAAAGCTGTAGAATCTGACTTCTAACAGAAGCATCTGGATCTGCCCACTGTCCCCAAAATATTATACTCTCCTGTAAGTGTGTCTTCACCATTTGTGCTGGACACTTGTACCAGGGCTGGGTATCATGATTCTGTGTACAGAGATGCCTAATTTTGACAGAATTGATGGAAGTTTACAGAACACACTCTGGCTACAGTTTTAAAGTACTGTTATCATTCATGTGATTTTGCCTGCACACACTCTGTGAAGCAGCAAGGTTCCTGACCATCTTAAAGCAAAGCCTGCTCTAATCCAAATCTGCAAGGACAAATTTAGATATATAGCACTTCAAGCTCTCATTCAAAGTTGTCGGTGAGGCACAGATAAAAGCTGCACAAATCTCAGTAGGAAAGGTTGCCCCCAAAATGCAATATTATTCCAAATGTTTCAAATGAATTTGAATAGGAGTACAAATAAAGGGTATACTCCTTCTGTCAGTAACACATTCTATAGATAAATTCCACAGGCAGTCGAAGCCGGCCCAGTGTAAGGGTACTCTCTTAGAATTTGAGATTGTGAGGTTAAACTGTCAGGCTAAAGCATTTCCCAAAGCCATGGGCAATAAAGCTTCAGAAGCATACATGAAGCACATGCAAGCCTTAGAAGTACTTTTTAAACAGAGATTAGGCTACAGCTATATTCGTGAATATAGCTTTCGACAGTTACCCATCTTAACCAAACCATAAGAGGCAGTGCATAATATGTTAGCTGATCATTTGAAGTATACAGTCCTTTTTTCCATTTAAAAAAACCCCTATCATTTGCAAATGAATGCAAATTAATGTGATTTGTATTTTTGCATGTGTCATTACTCTAGAACAGCTTTGACTTATAAAAATAGAAATCCATAATATGAACAATTAATCTCTAATTTTAAACCTACATTAACATGCTCTAAGTAAGAACAGGCATTAATTGCATTAATAATGCAATGTAACAGCTATCATTGCATTTAGGACAAATTACTTCTATTCAGCAAGACTGCTTTTATTGCTCAGTCTGCCCTAGCTACATCAGTCTAATATGGTAGATGCCACTGTTTTCATGGCTCTGGCCCTGTTTCTTCTATGTAAAATATTATGAGTGCACATCTTACTACACCGTGAAAGAAAAGATCTTTTATACCAGCATTTGTTCCTGACTGGCCTCTGTTGAAGAGCTACGCTGAAGTGGTAGCACACATCAACCGTAGTACTCTAGGGTTCATGTATACTCTCCCATGTCATGGATAAGCAGTTTCAAACAGTTATTTTCCTGTTGCAAACATCCTTTTCAAGTACTTTATGTGCCAGACTGATCCTTGAAGGATCAGTTCTGTTATCTTATGTTTGTTATTATCACATACATACCTGGGCACCATGTTACAGGTAGATTCTTGTGCTCACTTCATAAACATTCAATCTAAACTGAGATTACTTAGTGATTCTTCAGAAAACCTTCCTGCCATAATAATCTCATATTATCAGTCATTTTATTAGGTACCAAAAATACTTTGCAGAAAGATTCTTAGCCCAAGTATTTTACAGTTTTGCACTGTTGATATGGATGATGTGTATCACTACGTTTATAAAGACAGTTTTCAGATTAGATTTAACATTTGCTACAGCAAGAGTTTTATATAAAAAACTCAAGAATCTGGAAGGATTTAGGAATTCTAATTTATGGTGTGGTTTTTTTTTTTTTAAGTGGAATTACAACTTATGGCCATAGATTCTGGTCTTGGAGTGTAGCAGGAAAGTTGTTACTGAATTGTTAGTGTTGCAGTAACTGTAAAATTATATTCACTGGACTTATTTATGCAAAGATAGTCAAATACTCCTAAAAATGAAGTCAGATATCTTTCACCTAGCAAAAACAATTTTTTTGTGTAATTTCACTAAAAGTCTCTACGGCATCCTTTGAAGTAGGGACCCAAGACAAAAATTTGTCCAGATGTTTAAAGTGTTCTCCTCCAAATATTTGACTGTTTTCACTCTCCAGAAATGGCTCTTGATATGTTTTCAGAAAAGACTTGATAGCTGCCAAGCAATGAACTGAATACATGGGCAAAACTGTCAGGCATCTTCCATTCCTTCAGAGCTCCTTGGTGTGACTGGGTAGCTCATGTTCACTTAGCAGAGACAGCACACTGCAGTCCAGAATGGTAGGGATGATGCCAAATTTTCCCCACAGTTACTCCACTTTTTCTCAAGTCCAGCATGGTGCTGGGCAGCAGGGTTGGAAGAAGAAAGCTCTGTGCTGCAATGAGGGGAAAATTCTTGCTTCAGTGTGCAGCAATAAGTGAGATGAGAATGAACAATGGGAAAAATGAACAGCAAGGGATAGAAGGAAGAGATTTGGAAGTGTGTGAGGGTAAGTGGAAGCCTTTGACAGAGGGAAATCAGGAGAAGGGACCAGAAAGGAGAGAGTTGATAGCACACCTTTTGCTCTGGATACTGAACATGCTTGTACTAGAAGATGCAGTAAATTATGCTGGCTTTGCAAACACTAGCCCCCAGATCAGCAGAACTGATGTGAGTACTCAACCCATTTGAGTTCAGAATCATTATTTCCCTCATTTGACTTGAGTGCTACAAAAGCTACATGATGATATACAGATCTTAATACTTCTGACTTCCTCTGGTTGACAGACTCCTATGTCACATTCCCTGTACAGATGGATCCTTGACTCTGAAGCTGATAAATACTTTGACAATGGTCTATTGGCTCTTATTAAAATGTTGCATTTCCCCAAATTCAGTATAAATGAAAATATTCTGGAGGTTATAAACTGTTTTGAAGGGTGTGTTCTTAAATGGAGCAAACAGAGGACAAACTAATATATGTGCCATTAAAAGCAATGAACCTATCTGCTCATACTGTTAGGAAATAGAGGAAGATACTGTTATTGCATAATTTGTGATTATTAATGTTCTTTAGGTGATGTATTATATGTAGGCTAAATGCCAGCTGTACCTCAAGTTTTATGATCCAGATTAACAATCCTAGTAAGTGACGTTAAAACTTAGTATTTTGTGACAAGACAGCCTCATTTCAAATTAGCTGGTAGGCAGTATTTTTAGGTGTTTGCTTATTTTCATGTCCCCAAATCTTGAGATGATCCCAAATGGCACATAATTTAAGGATTTTTTTCCAATAACCATAGTAAAAAGTAAAATTCAATCATACATTCTAATATCTTTTCAGTCTACATGAAATGGTATTTCTTCTTACTGTGCTGAAATAAACCAAGACTCATTAGCAGAGCATTGCAGTTACCATTTTCAAAGGACCTTCCATCCTGATTCTACAGCAACCAAGCCTCTGAATTTATGTAAAGCATCATTTAGTTTGTCTTCCTCTCCAGTGTTAGCTGCAGGATAGTGTACTGATACCTACTTCTGAAGTAATTTGCCAACTAAAATGGCCATTTTTTAAAGGTTGGAAACAGAAATAAAGACGCTAGATGGCAGCAAACATCTTAAAACTGAGTTCTCTCCGTCTCTGGCCCGAATCTAATAGATGTAGGTAGCCTTCCAGCTGTGAAGCGCCCCTTGGGACTTCTTCCATGGTTCAGCTGTTAAAAGACTGTCTTGCCAAAAAGCCGGTGTTTTCTCAAGCTTCTGAAGTACAATTTAATATCGAAGCTTTGATGGTAGAAGCTTTCTGGATGAAAATCAGAAATAATTCTTTTTCAGCATCCCACCCCTTCTCCCCCCTGCTATACCTATACTTAATTTTGCATTAATGATATGTAATTGAGTAGGGCTTAGTTCAAATGTTGTCTTTACAAAGGCTTAGCTGTAAACAGATGTGGTAACTTGGGCTACTCGCCCTGTTAAGTTTAGCAGTATCACTATCAGCTCACACTGTTCATTATCATCACACTTATTTAGCACTATTTTCCCTACTACAGCAGCTTTAGGCATACTGAGTATGTCCATTTCTGACTGTTTTATCTGTCAGTGCAATTTCCCTGAGCAAGATGATTGTCTACTGCTTTATTAAAATACTCCTATTCAAGCTAACAAATACTACTTTAGCTGCTGTAGAGGGAGTTAACCATAGACTTCCTACAGATTCTGGGAAGCCAGATGTTTCCTAAAGATTTGGTTTTCCTTTATTAGGAACAAATGGATAATATAGGTTTTGTATGCCCCTTTGTGAAGTGTTCTTTCACTGAACTGATTCATTAGGCAAACTTTTCAAGACCTATTTTTATATATGTGCAGCTGTAAACTAAAGATGTGGAAGGTATAGGACTGAGCATTTGCAGACCTTGAGATGTTTGAGAAATTTCTATTTGCTTGCTTCACGAGGATGAATTTTGTGCATTAGTGTACAGACAGATATTGAAGTAGCACTGAAAGATCCTACAAACTCAGTTCCACAGAAAGCTTTTATATCTGTACATATTCACTTTGAATGTGGAACATAGATCCCCCTGCAGCCTACTGCATCATTATACTGCTCAAGGTGTATGCAGGAAAGGGCTCGGGCCCAACTTTCAGCAACGATGACAGGTAAACCCAGGGAAGTCTCAACTTTTGCCAGGCTTGTGTGTCTGGGTGGTTCTTCTTTCATACAAGTCATATGTTGAGTCTATTCTCTTCAATGGAGACCCTTTAACTTACTTACAAAGTCTGAAGGAAGTGCAGGCCTAGAAAGAAGGAAAGAGCGTACAGCAAGAATAACACTTGAGGCAGGAGGTTAGGTGTGAGCCCAGTGGCTTGTTTTCCTACTCCAGAGGAATATCACCCATGTCTCTGACAGCTGAGACTTCACCTTTTCATTGTTCAGCCCAATTCATGGCCAGAACCTTTTCTCCCATCAGGTTTATTTCCCAAATTTATTTTCCAGCCTTATAGTCACAGACACTTTTCATGGGTTTTTAGTCTGCTCCTTAGCACAGCTCCCTTTTGTTAATCTCCCCCTGTTTCCAGTTTCTTGACCTGCTGTTGTTCTAAAATCATGAAGCATTTTCCATTATTTTCTTCCTTACTGGAATATTATCCATCTTTAAAGTCTTCCCTTTGCCATAAAAAGAGGAGTAATGCACGAAAAGGGAGAGGGTGTTTTAAAAGAAGTCTAGCTAAATTATTTTTTCAATTTCAAGTAAAATTACTGAAAATGCTAACCTCCAAAGACACTAGGTGATGCTTCATATTATGTTATGGCTTTATCCTAGGCCTTGGGAATACCTCCTACAAGGAGCATAATGTCAAACATTTAGCAAATGCTTGAACAGTTACTTTGGATCTAAATTCAGAGGCAGTATCAATCAATGTAGTATACAACTTTTCAACTCTTTCCTACAAGGCCATTTCTGGAATTGCTGCTGTTCTGAAAGAAATACGAGTCAACTGCAGCAAATTAAAAAGTATTTTGCCAGACAATGCAATCAAGTATGGTTTTTATTATCCTGTAAGTATTTAGTGTAGCACCCATTAGTAGATTGTATGCTTTCTCTTATCACTGCAGCTCTGCTACACTGTACCAATGCAGCTTCAGGAAGCATTTTATTAGGAGGCATTGAAGTAATTGTTAGGTTTAATTATGTAACTATTTATATAAATTAAGAAATAACTCTTGACATGGCTTGTTTATTAACTATTAAGAATTAACTTCTTCGGATCTGTGAAATGAAGAATCTTCATGTTCAGTATTACCAACCACAGAAAGATGTTTACTTCTCTAATCCTCTGATCTTTTAAAAAAAAAAAAAAAAAAAAGACAACCTTGATTTTTATCTGAAAATGTAGTGAAAGGCTGGAAACTGTTTGCCAAGTTAAGCTTGTTCCCTTACAAGGAAATGCAGTTTGGGGAACAAATAGCATTCCAGTCTCTTCCCCAGTGGGCATTATGCCATTGTACTTGCAGACATTGTGTCATGGAAATGTGGAAGAAGGCTTGAAACAGCTAAGAAATGCATTGCCTAGTTATATATTTATTTTCTACTACTTAAAAGCTACTGTCTACTCTTATTCAACAATAGAAAAGAACACAAGCTGGAGCTTATGGATTACATGTTTTTCTATTCTATTGACTTAATGAAAAGCCAAATCTTGCATAATTCTGTAATAGTTAATGCAAAATTTATTCTTATTGAAATATTTTAATATTGGCAAGAGTATTTTTAAGCAAGCAGTTCTGTAGGTGATTCCCATGCTGGTCAGAGTTAAACTTTTCAGTGTGAACATGGAACACTTTCAAAATTCAAAAGAAAAACTTTTTACTATAATTTTTTTTAAAATATTATTCTTTAGCAAGAATTTTAGAGATTTCTCCTTTAGCACTCCCTGCTTTTACACCAGCTTTTAAAATACACTTGAGAAAACTAATAGCAGATGCTCATCTTTCTTTTCTGACTTTCAAGGTAACTGTCTTATTAGTGAGGTACTTTTGTAATTAGAAGGGTTTTTACAGTTAATGTTCTTAAATTAATCTTTCTTAGGAAATTAGTTTTATAAAAAGTGTGATTTCTGCTTGGACACCCTTGTTTTATTCCTTGATACTATCCAGTAAAAACATGGTTTAAATCCACATGAGCATTTTGACTATTGTTTTCTTGGGCAACGTAGTTTTTGATAACACAAGCTCCTTTATAGTTCTCTAATTTTCAGCAAGCATCAGAAAGCATCGTTTTAAGTTTAGATGTTAAAAATTATTTTTTTCTGAACTAATTCAGATTATTTTTCAGCAATGAACTGGTTCTTGTGCTTTCTCCAGACTACTGGTATTTGCTTTTTGGGGGTGAAACAAATTTCCATGTAAGTGAGATATTCCTGACTGCAGTATCCTCTCCGCCATCTTGCTGAAAATGACATATATTTGACATAAGGCTGAAGGATGAATGAAAACCTATATTGGCTCATAGATAACTTCCATAACACTCAGTTTCTTGTGACGCCTTCAGCGTCATCATTGTTTTCCGAGACCTGAAGGCCTATGTCAGGAAGAAATTATGCTCTCAAGTGCCCTTGAAACTTCAGGGTCATTCACTGGTACCAACGAGGTACTGATTGCTCGTAGCACAGTAATATTTGTTCGGAGAATGAAGAGTTCGGTGAGTTGTACACTACAGTTTGCTCCCAGGTCAGCTGTGAGAATGCATCTGATGAAGGAGCTTTCAACAGTATGTTGGAGATCTCTTGGAGGCTGTCTGTATTTTTGCTACCCCAAGAAAGGATGATCTGTGAAGTGCTTCTAACGATTAAATTTCTACAGATCACACCACATATTGCACTAAAGCTGAACTTTCTTATCTACGAATTCTGTATGGTGAATCAGTAACGTAATGCATGATGATATAAATGTGCATGCAAAGCTTTAACAAGTATTTGGCCTTTTTCAAACAGGACTTCATACTGGCTATTGGAAAAGATTAAAGCACCAGTGGGAAGTCCCTGTACCTTCTCTACTCCAAAATATGCACAAACAGAGTATTTTACTGATAAGATGCACTTTATTTTGTAATTATGCTATCAAGGTCCCTGCACATTTTTCCTATTAACCTGTGTTTAAATGTAGATACAAGCTCTAACCAGTTCTTTAAAGTTTTGCCAAAAGCCGAACAAGAATAGATGAAAGCTCACAAAATCCCATGGTTAAAGTTTACATTTTCAGTGCCCTGCTTTATGTGGCATTCAGAGCCTTTGCATGCTCAAGGGAAAAAGTGACACTAGTGAACACTTCAATTGTTAGTACTATTTTGGGTTTAACTCTAGTGTGAACTGCAATTATAGCAGAGCTTCCTTAGGAGGGATGTGAATGATGAACATGATGTTTCCTTTTCCTTAAGCTTAATATTCTCTTCAGTATCATGGTATTTTTGTGTATGTTAAGGACACAATATTTTTAACTATTGGAGAAGTTCAGCATTTTTCCTCTGTTCATCCCACAAACTTCAATTCCATGAAAGGAATGGCTCTGTAAGTGACACCATAGAAGCCAGGTCTTTACCTATTAATTAATTACTAATAATTACTATTTGTTAGATAAATGTTTTTACCCGCAATTTCTTTCTTTATATGACAAGCTGATTTCCATTCCTGCTTAGTATCTTGGCAAATAAAAAATGTAATTCAATTCACACTGCTCTAATTCCGTACAGCAATTTCAAGATTAAGTCCTCAGTTATAATATGTAAAGCAGTTCTGACTTTGCACAAGCTATCCAAGTGGCAACTCCTAAAAATATCTTGCAACAGTCACAGGAAAAGTATTTTTCATCCTTTTTAGCAATATTCATGTTAGCCCTGAAGCCCAGCTTCTAATAACCAAATTCAACTGATAAATATTGACATCAAAATTATCAAAGATGTTAATCCATTTTTCAGAGAAGAAACTATTTTATAATTTCTGAGTCTCCTTCAGCTTCTGTTCCCAGTAAAAAAGCCTGGGTAAGAGAGCATGGAACAGTCCTGCTTTAAGTTCTTGTAACAGAGAGAAGTTGTGTTTTTTTTTTTATCCTGGTAATTTATGTACTCACTAGCAATCACAAATTTCAAGGTGTACAATTTTTTATCTGAAACGTCTTTTGTTTAGTTTAAAAAACAAACAACCCACTTGAAGTTCTTATCTGTGCTAGTGAGCTGTAAATAGGAAAAAAAAAAATGCAACTGACTGAAAATCCCCTCGTTCCCAGAGGAAAGGAAATTAATGTAAATTGCTGAATTATCACCAGAAATACAAATTAATCTGAATAGAATAACAACCCTTATAGATAACAATCCAGAACATCTCTTCTGATGGCTGTTCAGTGACTATTGACAAGTTCTGTACTGCCCATTTACGAAGAGTAAAGAACAGAAGCATTTATCAAGCTGCTAAACCAATCTAAGAATTACCACATTTAGTTTGTAAATTGCCTTCAGTATGTGGGGATTTGAGATACTTGTCATTGTGGCCACTACTGAATAGAATGAAGGTTTAAACTGTCACCACCACACCAGGATACCTTTTTTTTAGAAGGTCATTCCGTGTTTCCAAAGTAAATTATTATTTCCAGATTTGTCTTCCCAGTCGTTGCTTGCAGTCAATGAATAAGGTGTGTGACAAAAGCTGTCGTTCAGTGACTAAACATAGATGGTTTTGGGATCCTGTGAAACTGAATCTTCTCTTCCTTATGCATGCCTAAAGGGGCTACATCAGCCCATGGAGCTGAGGTCTGAAAGCTGTGCCCTATAATAAGGGTGTGCCACACCCTGGGAACTGGCTGGCAGAAAAATAGCAAGCTGTTGGCAGCCATCTAAATTTATGTGTCTCTGGGAGGCAGGGTCATGGATTCAGCTCAACAAGGCGCGTATGCTGAATACAAAAAAATGCTTTCTAGATCCATTAATTTTTCTCATTTCATTCTTGGGACAGTTTTTCCCAGAGCAGGGCTCTATCCAGACAGTTTTTCACTTTTTGCAGTCATTGCTTTTGTGGATTCCTTGGAGAAAAAGCTTATCCATCAAAATGCAAACACTCAAAAATCCAGGATTCTCCAACCTTGTGACTTCCCATAGCTTCAGGAAAGCAGAGCAGTCAGGAGTGCTGCAACAACTAATTGCCCAAGACAGATGCTCATTTTGCCCCTCCAAATACCTTGGGTAGATCCACAGCACTGCTTGCACAGCATCACTTTCCCTGTTACTCTACTCGCAGGTGCCTTAGCAGGCTTTGAGGAGGCCTCTAAAGGCAATTGTAATACAAGTAACAAGTATCAGTATTACCCTACATTTAGTAACAGCTTGTATGCAAGTTCGACATATTTAAACTCCTACATAATTTAACCCATTATCATTTGTTTCTCAGTCAGTGCTCTGACCTGACAAAGTGGTATTATGAAAGCTTCATAAGCACACTGATGGAATAATACATCATTTTCAAATGCAGGTGAACTTTTAAGATACAATTCACGAGGAAGGATTATTTTTGCTTATGAATTTTCATTACTTATCTGTCAAATATTAAAATTACAGACATTCAATTCAGTATTTAGTAGTTCCTGCTCTTTTGCTTTTTCTTCTCTGGTCAATCCATCAGTAGTTCTTTCTATTAGTTAAAAGATTAATTACATCTAATAACAAAGATGGTTGCTCAGTAACTCAGACTTGCTGAGCCTGACAATGGTACATGAAGGAAATTTCTTTAAACTCTTATGTGCTAGCTGAAGGGAAAAAACTCTTATATTATTTTAAATAGTCCTGTCGTGAGTATCTAAAAATAACAATGAGGCTTCTAAACAAAAGATGACTTTTTTTTTTATTCCTGAAACAGGTAAAATCTTAAGCAACTCTCTTCTGGGGATGGCAGTGGAGGGGACAAAAGAGTGAATAAAACTAGTTCAATTTCATATTATATTTCTACCTTTTCTTTCAGAGGTGTCTATTTCTATAGTCTGAACTGCTTTCAGAGTATTTTCCCAGTGTCTATTAAAAGAATGGTCATCATGAAATAGTAGCAATGAAATAGAAAAGCCAGGGCTTTGTTTTTGTCTGTGTGTGCATGCATGTGTGTACTTGGTCCTGATTTTCATTTGGCTGTTAGATCATGCTTCCTGCCTCCTCTGTGTCTTGCCAGTCACACACGAGTAGGAAATACAACAATGGTGTGCACAATCAGGGCAGTAGTTTGTGTACTGTAAGAGGTCCCAATTCATTTACCAGCTGATTGGGTATGCCTCAGAAAAACCCTTGTAAGATGTAGTCAGTTATAGGTTTCATACCATTATCCCCCTGATAATTTTCCAAGCAGATCTACTGGTCTAGAACTGATATAGTACTGTTCTGCAGTAACACCACTTTGATCAAAGTCCTGGCTAAACACAGACTTGACGTTAGCCACTTGCCTGATTTCTGCTGATTTCCTTGACATATTGCTGAAGAATTAACCTCACCAGCTTCCTATGAAGATATATGATAAAGCTTCCTTCTTACCTATCTTGCAAACCTTGCAGAATGTAGATGTAAAATTAATTGCTTTTTCACTCTAATAATGGAAACCATATGACTTGTCTTTTATTAAAGTCATCTGTGTATTCTTATGTTCAAGATCCAGAAGCCATTGTTTCTATCATCAAAATGTCGAAAATAAGTTGGATCTCTCCAAGTATTAACTGTTTTCACTGGAATGATTCCTACTGTAAAAAGTTGTAATGTAAAGAAATATACAAATACGCAGTATCTGTATTAAAAATAAATATAATCCTAGTCCATGCATTCTGAGACTTTGAGTTGGAAAATTTTATTTCATAACCTATGATATTTTTGCTGTATTATTCAACATGGGCAATTCATAATGGAGCACCTTATTAGTATGAACAGGTAGTAATTTTCATTTTCTGTTCATTTGTAAACAAATTGGTGTCCAAGAGCTAACATTTGAGAGTTTGAACAATGTGATGTAGTATTCTTCCTACGTTTGTCAAATGTTCC
Organism: Strix uralensis; assembly: GCF_047716275.1. Lineage (NCBI taxonomy): Eukaryota > Metazoa > Chordata > Aves > Strigiformes > Strigidae > Strix > Strix uralensis. Next base: position 47,345,659 of record NC_133975.1, on the reverse strand, counting down.
TACTGTAGCTTCATTGATGTCTTCAGAATAATAGATTATTCCCTTCTCTGTTGTGCAGTCAGGAAGCTGAGAAACATTTTGATAAACCTTTGATTAAAGACACCAGTAGTCACAGAACAAAACATCTTTATCTGCCAATTTTTGTTTCTTCAGTTGAGAGATAAGCTAATATATTATTGGCATTACATAAATCTCAATCTCAACCAAGATATACCACGTCATTTTATGGAATCTTGGGAAATAAAAACATGTACTTTATTGTCATATCAAGATAAATTACCTGTAGATAACACTGGTATGCTTTGATTACTTCTCCAGAGGCCACCTTGTCTTTTTCTGTATTTTCATATTTCTCTAAAAAGAACACCTTAAAGTTTTCTTTTTGAAGCAGTTATAAAATAATTTCCTATATCTACATCTTTTGAATGGTGTTTTGTGTTGGCAGTTTACTGTCAGCAACTAGAGAACTTCCACATAAATCACAGAAATATCAGCCGCAATTATTATTCATTCATCAGTGAAAAGTGAGTTCATTCTTTTTCTGGAATGCATCTCTGTCCTCCAGTCAAAGGTTGCACTTGGACTAGTTGATGATATGTTCACAGTTGATCACATGTTCACAGGTAGAGCTTGTTCTGAGGCATTATGTCTTCTAAAAATATTTAGTTCAGGATCAATATACAATTTTAAAAATCACTTTTAAATACCAAAAGATATGAAATACTGGGAGAGTAAAGTTCACTGCTGACATTTTTGAATCATGTCTGATGAAGCATAGTATTATTTGCTTTTAAAGTTTCTACATCCAAGTAAACTACAGAGGTCAAGTATGTATGACTAGTGTCAGAACAAGGAGATAGTTTAGGGAAATGAAACAGCCTGCAGTAAATAGCTCAGATTCATTCACTTGGATGTGTGCTTGGGAGAGCTGGTACCTTGCTTGGTCCTTCCATGTGCCCTGTGCCTACATTCTTCAGCCTTTAAATACAGCGTTAACATTGCATGTGAGGGCAATCTCTACTGCTGGTTGACTGGTTTGGGCTTTTTTGGTGGAAGAATGGGGAATGGGGAAACTTAGATATAGTAAATATATTAAATTCCTCCCAATTTCTCCTCCACAATTCTTGTAACAGCCTTGCCCTAAGCACCTGTGTTTGTCACCAGACTGAGACTTTCTTTCTACAAATCTCTTGACAGCACTGATTGCACCAAGCATATGTTACTTTACGGTCCTGTGGGACTGAATTTCTACACAGCATATAAACTGCTGAGCCTGGATAAATGCATCCAGGTAATATCTCTATGCTGAACTTTCTATGGCTGAAAAAAATGGGATTGCTAACAACTTTTGAAGCCTACTCTGTAGGTCATACTCCCACAATTGTTATAATAAAACATACCAATTTCTCTATTAGGCCAGAATTTGTAATAATGAACTTTTAGAAAAGTTTTCCTCTTTGTCCGTCATTTCCTTAACAGAGCTATAAATCAAAGGAGAGAGGCCAATGTGCTTTTAGAAGCCAGTTTCAAGTAAGAAGTCCTGTCCAGGATTTTTATTTCAGTACTATCGCAGTAAGTCAGTACTCTATCAGGATAAACAGACTGTTGCAAGGTAGAGTTATTGTTTATGAATTCTATAGCAGGTCATGATTTAAGCAAATATCTCATGGCTTTATCCTTCTGCTCAATTATGAGATGAGTGAATGAAAAACAATTCTTTTAGAATGAGCTGGATGATTTCTCTAATGCTTATTGAATTGACTGATGGAAGAAGCAAGGAGAAGAAAATTCTCATTTTTAGAGAAGTTTGGTTTCACAAAGTGATTTGAGAACATCAGCAATGCTGTTTATGGATCCCACCTGTGCAGCCCCTGTACTGCTGACAGTAGTCTGACTACTTGCCAGACTTTTATCACAGGCCATGATACATTATCCAGAATGGATCAAAGCAAAAGCAAGGGAAGATTTTGTGTACCTTCAGTGGTCCTCATCAAACCTTGCTGAATGCCCAACTTTTTCTGTCAGCCTTGACAGGCTTTTGAGCAGATCTTTGTGGAAAAATTTGTGTCTGCACCTAAGATTCATTGCAGAGAATTGATTTAATTCCTTTCTGTCTGATCATACTGGTCTCAGCGCCTTACAAATTGCTGCTACTCAGTGTGATAGTGTGCTGCTACAGCAAAATTTCCTATGTCACCCATATCGCTTACAACACTAATTATATGCTATAGTAAGAAAGAATTTGATTTCAAGAAGAGGTAGTGTTTACCCTTAAAAATTTTAGCCTAGCTTAGTAGCTGCTGCTTCCCTTCAGCAGGCACAGCTCCTGGGAAGGATAACCATGAGAACTGTGATAAGATAAAAAGGGCGCATAAGTACCATGTGAACTGGAATAAATAGGTAGTTTTTACACAGCTACTTTTAAATATTTCACGTCAAGATGGTCACAAAAGCTCTTCTCTAAGTAGCACACAAGCTAACCACTGTAATAACCGAGTTTTCAATCTGTATCATTTATATAAACTCAACTATATATCTCATGTTGTTGGTAAATTTGTTTTCCCCTTTGTAAAAATAGAAGGTAGAAACAGATAACAGCATGTTACCAATGTCAGAAAGACTCCTCTGTGTCAATTCTGTAGTATTCTCTCATTCTTATCCCTCCGTTCTGTGTAAAATTTTTATACCAGGTAATCTTGCTCCTTAAAACTTCCAGGAGCCAACCAGAGATTTGAAAGCCGCAAGCACAAGGCACCACTGTATTTTTTTGTACAGATCAATGCAGAGGTAGTGATGCTGAATTTTGAAAATTAACATATTTTTAATGGTCCATACTTTTGCATACAGAATGTGACCTGTGTATGAAGGGTTGCTAATATTTTTCTTTTAAATGCAGTTTTGACTGGAGTTGTCAAGACCACAAACCATTATACATTTTGGTAGAACACCAGAACAGCAAAAGAATTACTGGATTTGATGCAGACATTTCAAAGAAAAAAATCTCTATTTGGAGATGGGGACTCAGGGTGAAGTTGCAAGTTTTACACTGTTTTCTGTTTTTCACTCTTGGCTCTGCCCTGCTGACCCAGTTGCAGTCTTCACCCTTTGACATTTACCAAATGGTTAATAAACTAGCCAAATATCTAAAAGATGTTCAAGTAGATATATTCAGAAAACCATCACTGATATAAATGGTAAAGATACACTTGGGGAACATCAATCAAAGTTGAATTTATTCACTAACTGGAACTTCAAAAATCTCAAATTAGGGAACTAATAAAACATTTCTGATTGTTGTGTTTGCTCAGATGAAGAACCTTGCATTTCATATGCTTAATTCAACCCTTAAATTAAAGAATTAGCTAGGTTTGTAACTGCAGGTCTGTATCTGCAGAAGCCTTACAAATAATCCATGACAGTGTAAGACATAAAAAGCTCTGTGCATTCACACATCAGAAAGGATTGAGATGGAACTGCCCTAAGGCAGCCCTCTAGCAAGTTTATTCATCATGACTGTAATGACTTTTCAGTCCCAAAATGTTACCTGCAATAAGGGTGGCAGGGTCAGAGAAGTGCATATATTTTATATGATGTCATCTTTTCAGAATTATTTAGTATACTTGCATAGCTGATTTGTCTCCTTCTATTGAGTACTTATCCCAAATCTGATGTCAGCTAGCATAATTAGCAACATACATAGCTAGCAGTTATTTTTAAATACTGTAAATTTCTTTTCTGTGCTTTTCTTTAAACCAGTGTTTGAAGGTAGACATACAAAGAACAAAAATTGGATGCTAGACTTTAACAAATGTTGAAACATAGATAAATCTCAAAGGTGAAGTCAGAAAGTCTTGTAAGGATGGCAAACACACGGCAGTGACTTAGACTAGAGTCCTGCACTGCATGAGACATGAACCCCAGGGCATTTTACACAGGCAGAAATCCTTCCAGCTATCATAGAGTCCCTGCAATTGTACATAGATCTAGAGACCATTAGAAAGGAATTTCCCATGCTCAGGAGCTTTCCTGGGTGAGAACAGGAGGTCCATAGGCAGATCTATAAAGTTACAGTCCTTATTTGGGGAAATAGTGACAGCAAGGAACAGGTGACAAGTCACAGACATAACCCCCAGAAGGTACAAGACCCCAAATTATTTTTCATTTTGAGAGAAGAGCACTGAGTTATTCTTTTCCATAAATTCCAGAGTGAAACCTGACTTACTGATGCAATATCTCCATTTTTATGGAATGTAAAATGAACTCTAGGTCCACGATTTGTGCAAGGTTTGCTTGGGCAAGTTGGGAAATATGACACCTCCAGGCTTTTTCCATAAGATCAACTTTCAGTTAAAGGCAGTGTTCCCTGTGCATGTAATTTTTCAAATTTAGGAATAGCCTTTTTTATCTTTTTTAAACTGTCTTGCTAAAGCTTTAGCTGTTTGTTACTGAGGTACTGTTTCTGTGCAGGGTAATCAAGTGAACTTCCAAGACAAAAGAATATCTTCAGAAACATTAGCAGTAACTACTTATGCTAGAAATATTAAGTGAATGTCATTGTGCTCCACTGCTTTTGTCCCAAGGATGTTTCTAAGTCCCTAAGAGATTTTAGCAGAGGACTGCGCCCCAGTCTTCACAGAAAAGTATTTTTATGCATCTTTCTTCTAAGGTTGGATTTCCTAATGTGCCAGAAGTTCTATTTCCAGCCACAGGGCAGTGCTGGCTTTGTCAGTCAAGCATTAACTGAAAATCTGTTAATTAAGTAAGACAGTAGACGTGCAGCACCATTTTATTGCCATCCAAGTCCCATTCACAGAGTTCTATCTATTGCTTCGGGACATTTCACTCAAGCCCAGGGGCCCAACTGCACAGATTTGTTAGAGACCCTCAAGAGTTACAGGCAGACTGACATAATGTGCATATAAATATAATACAACCTAGGGGGCTATTTTAGACTGGGCATTGGGGTAAGTCATAATGAATTAACTGAAACTGAGCCAGTCTGTCATGAACATGAATATAGTGCTGTGTCTGACATGAGGCATAACCATTACAGAAGTTCATACACATTAGTTTATACGTTTATTGCAGCTTAATGTATTGCCCCATGACAGAAGGGAAGAGAATGCATACACAAACACATCAGACTTTTATTTAAACATCAGTCAACTATCATGAAGAAACTAGTAATGGAGGAATGGCATTATGGACCATGAAGAAGTCACTGGTGTAGAAGGTAAATATCTAGGAATCCTGCTCACAGAATTGTTTTGGGAGTAAAGATATGTTAGAAGCACCAAGAAGAAAGGAAGGTACAACTGCAAAAGGGATTCTATTAAAAAATTTTCATGGCAGTGACTGAACCAAACAGTTTTAAGAGAAAGATGCATTGTGGACTATAACGGTATGGTTAAGGTAGTAGGTAGAGTTTTTTTCAATACCCAGCTAAATAATTTCATACTAATTCTAACAGTGAATGTGAATATTGGCCACCACTTTTTATTTGACATGGCATTATACTACCCTATACAATTTATTTTCTAGATGCAGGGTCCCTGATAATCAAATGGAGGCAACAAAAGGTAAAGCAGAAACAGAAGTTCTGAAATTTTCTTGTGAGTCCGTGAAAAATAGATCAGAGAGTTTAGCACCTATTCAGACAAATATTGAGCTAATAAAAAAATCAAAAACAATGAGACAATCTAATGGGCACATTCACAGGGAAAAGAACACTGAAGTGAGACCAGAGTGGACTAATAATATTTGTCTTTGATCTGTATTTTCAAGGTGAACCTTTGATAAAAGTTTGAAAACTTTCATTTCCACCCAACACAGGTCTGAAAATGACATTAATATTAAATAGCACAATGTATTTCAGATGTTTATTTTGTCTATGTTGGAATTGTCTGCTCTAGCCTTCTTTTGTGGCACATCCTTATGTGACTATCAGGGAGAAGGGTGCAATCCTTATCTTTACCTCTGTCAAAGACAGACGTTTTTAACCTTCATAAGTGGACATATCTACTGACAAATCCTATACCAAATTGTCTGCACCTAAATACTGAACCTGCAACATTATGAAAATGACATAACTGCAATTAATTCAACAAAATTATTTCTAATTTATATGAGCCAGAGACAAGAATTCAGTACATTGATTTCACTGTTTCTTTCCTGACTTGATCTATCTTTAATTACAGAAATCCAAGCAAAATGAAAGTAATCCTACCTTGGAATGTGTCCTGGTTGTCACAGAAGTCTAGATTCTCCATGTCTAGGTAAAAGTGATCTTAAAAATCGTTATGATATAGTAAATCAAGCAATGTAGCACATGTAGGAAATGAAACACACAAACAAGGACATAAAAAAATAAAAAGAGTTTTATTTATGCAGTTATCTGCATCTGGGTACTGTACTTTGCAAGATGGAGAGAGAAGGATGAGAAACATCAAGTTCATCATAACTTCCAGGCTCACTTAAACAAATGTAGCTCTAAAACTGCTTTACTGAATTCAGTACAGATTTAACAGATATTGGGCAAATTCCAGCTCCTCCTTCCGTCTTCATTTTCTCGTAGTTAGAAGTGATACTCTAAAGTGTGCTTTGTAGACAGATCATTCCTTTCACGTACTGCAACCAGTGCAATGCTTATATAAATATTATTCTTGTGATTTTAGCCTGGCCAGTGAAGAGTGACATCCAATCTCACTCTGAAAGCATCATAAATTTTTATCTCATACACTCAATTCTGTGTTCTCTGATCAAAACCTAGAAGCCAGAAGGTTTTTCTCAACTTGAAATTGGCACTCCCTAGTCATTCCTCAAAAATGACATCATTTTGCCTTTCTTCCTGCAGATTACCTGGAGGTACCATCAGGATGATAACAGAAACAGCGAAGTAGTTTTTATAAAGCTAATAAGAAAAACAGGAAGCATAGGGCAAGAGTGGCTCTAGATAAGAAACTGCTAATAAGTGCCTATAAAGTCACTGGATCCTCACTTGACCTGCTCTAAAAATATTTACTAACATTAAAAGCTATTTCTACTTTTCTAAAGGGACAGCTCAGGGTAATAAAAATAACTTGCTATTCATAGGAACAGAGCCAGGGAAATAGTTACTTTGTTCAGTTATATGCAGAACTGAATGGAGGAGAAACGTCTTCTCACAAAACAGACAAGGAGTATTAAATCCCCTAATGTTTTGGATAACCTTGTTAGTTCTATTTCCCCCCATCCCTCCAGTCTTTGTTTACAGGCAGGTATAGACTTTGATGTAGTAGGTGGTTCTTCTCACTTTCTCCTGGGACTTCTCTGCTTAGGACTGTTCCCACTGTAGCCAGGGCTGCCTGGCAGGCAGAGCCCCATCTCCAGCATCTACCATCCAGTCGACACCAGATCCTTTGGTTCATCTCACTTTATAACCTTTCTCAATCAAATGCAAGATTTTGTAGTTCAATGCAGTTAAATTTCAAAATGTCTTTCATAGCATATGATAACACTTTGTTTGCTTGAAAAGACTATAATTTATCTAATGTTTACAGTAGTAAATTTAAAAATAAGTATTTAGAAACAGGAGTTCTTATTTTCAGTCAGCAGATGACTTCAGCAAATACTAGTATTTTCCATGAAAGAATCCAGAATTAGAAGGGAAATAGACATACTGACCTAACAGGGTCTCATTTCAATGTATGCCACAAGACTGCAGCAAGCTCTTAGCTAAAGAGCTTTGAAAAAACACTGATAGACACAAACGCTTCTATTGTAATATTCCAGCTATTTTAATTGTAGCAACTAAAAAAGCTTTTGTGTTTTCTATGCAACCACCCAGTTCATAGTTTGAGAAGACATTCAGTTCTGGAAAAGATCACTTGATATCAGGATTTTTGAAATGGTTCTGAAGTTATGAAGATTCCTTGTGATTTCTGCACAGTTCCAAACTTTATTAAGAAATCCTGTGTCTTCGTAGTTGTAAAGGATTAACAGTCTTTGAACACTTGCTCTGAAAATTATAAGTCCCTCTTAATATAGTCTCAAATGCTTCTCTGTAATAATTAGTGTGGATATGAAGCTGAGCCAGCTTTCCTCTTTTGTTAGTTTTTAATGTCCAGTTATTACTGAAATCATAAACTATATTTAGTGTTCTAATTTAAGAAGTCAGATTTAAGGAACATTGAAAAATATAGAAACTTTTAAATTCAAGGGAAGAAATGAAAGAAGGGTCAGTGGGAACTGTAGAGTGCTTAGAGAAAAGGAGAGAAAAGCCATGTAGCTAGGTGTCTGAAAATAATTTAGGAGACTAATTTAGGCCCCTCTATATTTTAAGTTTATCTTAGGCCCCTTTTTTAAAAAAAAGGTTTGCATTCACAATCATCACAAAAAACAATCATGCAAGTTATTTCCCAAACATCCAGTCTTACAGTAAGAATATATTTCATAAGTAAATTCTATTTTAATTTTTTCTTCTTTTCTTAGCCTGCATTCAGTGTTGATGAGCAATATTTATTCTTTTTTAAGCTTGTTGTTGCTTTAAATGGCTTGTTGCGATACATTTCCACCAGCCATTGAACTTCCAAGGCAATGGACTTTAAACTGCTCAAAGGACCATTGCAGGATGTTATAAAAACCTACTTAGCAAGAAGAATGAACTAGACCGAGGTACTTGTGCATGTACTAAAATAAACCATGAGCAAATATATTCCAGCTCTGGTTTACATGGTCATTTTTCTCTTAAAGAGTAGGAGTTATTTTAGGTATGTGTTATTAAGAACCTAGGAACTTATAAATCAAAATATCTTAAAAGCTGTAGTGACAGAAAAAGCATTGAGATATCTTTCCACTCTATAGCATAAACAAAAACCACATTTCTAACTCTGCAGCTTCCTAATACCCCAAGAGACTTCTTCATTAACACTGACATTAATTTTCTAGCAGCTGTGGTAGGATAGGCAAAATGCACATTTGTCTTCAAATTCTCATCACTGCGTTCTAGTGAAGCGTTGTCTGATGGCCACCTGTTTGAACCTCTAGTAAATGATTGATCATAACAAGTAGCTATTTAATCAGAAGCAAATTGTAACACCACCACCACTTAGCTCTTGTGTGTCACTTCTGCCCCTTTCACCCCTTCCTGCAGCTACTAGTACTCCCACAGTTTTATCTGGCATACGCAACCGACACTTCATCGTTTTCCGTTCTTTAGTCCCCAGTAGACTCTGGGAAAAGCTCTCATTTGCATTGCATGGGTATAAAACAAATTATCAGCAGACAGACAGGTATCATCAGCAGCCACCTACATCTACAGGTTGAAATTTATACTTCTATATGAATTGTGCAATGGTTTAAGGTCAAAAAGCGTATTCTTTTGGCCGTTCTTACTGCCAAGGAAGTGGGCTTCCTTGCCATGAAATTTTAACTTCTCTGAGCACCTTTCAATGAACCACAGAAAAATTATTTCATTAGATAAATTTGAAGTTGCTACAATAATATTTTTTCAATCCAGGAGATGTATTCAACAAATAAATGAATGAACTTGTAGATAAAAAAAGTGAAATTTTCCTGTTTCTATTAAGCCTGATCATTCAATATAAGGGAGGTAATTCATATCAGAGACAGTGGAAAAGTATCCATCAGCCATAAACCACACATGCAAAACCCAAAATACAGATTTCTGAGCTGGTATTACAGAAATATAGCATATGTTTGCCAAACTCAGTCTTATAAAGATAATCCCTTAAAACTTCCTTAGAAGACAGCTACAATTTTCAACCAACTATTCTAAGAAATTAAAGGGAGTTACTATAATTTCCCTTTAAAAACTGCCTTGCTGATCCATAAAATATATCTGCCTAATGTAATCCCACAACTTCACTTGCCTGTACTTGATACTTAGGGAAAAGTATAGAAACCAGTGATATCAAAAATAAACTTGGTGTACCCTTCTGTTTTCCAAATGCCAATGACTTACAGGCTTCTTGAGTGAGAGGCAGCATCCAGACCACAGTTTCCCAAAGAGCCCACTCCTACCTAAGTGCATCTAACCCTTCAAGTTACTTGTGTGTCCTAGCTGATCACAGAAGAGGAGAAGACAGAGGACAGTGAAAGGGGAAGTGAGTACAGTAAAGGACTGCTTCACAGCAAGACAGGGCTGAAGCAGGAGGTACTGGAGAGACACAGGAGCACTTCACTGGTGTGAGAACTGGGAGCTACGCAAAGTCTCATTAGCCTTTAGTCTTTGCTCTCTGTCAGCTTGATTTCACAGCTGGTGTATCTCCTGCACATGCATGGTGTGTGGCAGCCAGAGAGGAGCTGTCAAAGCCTGCTGAATTGAGGGTTATGCTGCTATAAACACACAAGCAGCTGAGGTGCACAGCAGCCAGATGGAAGTGTGCAGGAAGCAAAATCCTAAAGGAATAGGATGCGGGTGCTAGTTAATCACCAGCTCCTCATGTTACATTTTATCACCAGATTCTGAGTCATCATTTGTCATTTTTAGGGCTGCAGCATTTTGTAAGACCGTCTCATTTTCAGCCTCATAAACCTGTAAAAATTTAGACCTTTCCAGTGTCACAAATAAGCCCAGTCAGTGAATAATCGCACTGTTGTATCTGAGTCAACTGATTTAATTATTTCTCGCAGCTTAGCAGGGATTTCAGACATTCACAGCTTCTTATACAAGGCATCACCTTTTTAGTATGAGAAAACATGGTGCTAAAATTTCATATGATTATTTCAGCTCAGGCTGAAATGTTGCTGTTTTGAGACTGGTCATATATTTGCAATTCATCAAACTCTCATGTGTTTCTGTCCTCCTAATCACTGCTTTTATAACTTATGTTACTGTTCTCCCTAAGGCTCAAAACACTTCCAACTCTATGGTCAGTACATCTATGGGACATCTCTGATTACAACCAGCTTTTCTCTTACTACCTACCTTGAAGTAATTCTGAAATATGAAACAATAGCAAATATTGGTATGTAAAATCCTCTATGTTCTTATTATACAATCATGGCAGTTAGAGATGAATACATACATAGTTCATCCTCATCCACTGTCTCTATGACAGATTTAGATCTGTTTTATGAGAATCTAGGATTTACTCTTTGCACACATAATGTGCAGCAGTTCCAGAAATGGTGCCCACAGCTACAGCAGCATCTATAGTCCCTCCTGACTCTGTGCCTGACCATGCTCTTGTGCAGGAAGAAAAATGGTGCCTATTTTCCCCTCCTCTACTGTATAATCTAGAGATAATATCCAATACTGCAATATGTAATAAACACCTACCAATTGGAATTGCTGCCCCATGTCCTTCTCTGCTGAAATTCTCGCTCTATACACAAGTTTCCTGCCTGGGGATCCCGTGCTGGAAAAAGGCAGGGCAGGTGGCATTGGGAATGTGTGCCACAGGGGTGCAGCCTGTCTCCACCTGGACATGCACGTTATGGGACCCAAGAGTCAGGTCCCAGGTCCCAGCTCTGATGGAGCCTGGAAATATTGTGAATTAGCTCCCAGACATAGCCTTGGCACTTGGCGGAGGCCAGTGCCGGCTCCTGCCTCAGCTCCGGTTAGGCAGTGGCAGAAATTGGGACCTGGGACTAGTTTCTGTCACATACCAAGCTAATGTGCTGTGATATGAGAAGCACTGATATTCACTGTTGGGTATTTTTTTTTTATTATTATTTGCCCTACAACCACCATTGGTGCTGTCCTGTTCTTCCTAGTGACATTCTTATGACCACATAGGTTCACCATCTCCCAGAGTTCACAGGCAGTGACCATTTAACCTGTCCTTACTATGCTTAACTAAGGAATGCTGCTCTGGGGTTTTTTTGTTCTTTTTTCTTTCTCTTACTTCCCACCTAGCCCTCCACTCAGTTTTGCTGCTTTTTCCTGAAACTTTTCCAGCTTATCAATGTCTTCTCTCTAATGTAGTGCACTGAAATTAGTGGATTCTTTAAATTTAGTGGAATTAGATTAACACAAAAAAACACAGCCCCTTTCTTGTATTATCAGCTGGAATTCTGATATAAGGACCTCAGAAAACATTTGCAACTATCTTTTGCAGCAGCCATAGTGTTATGCAAACTCAGTTTGACTTTGGTGTTCTCCCTCTGATTTTTCAGTTCTCATTAACATAATTCTTTTCTTGCTATATATATAGATAAAATCCTTACAAAACTCCTCTTTCCTCCAGAGATTTGACTTTAAAAATTCATTACTTGTATAAATACATCTGCCTAGTTCTTTTCCATGTAGTAACATTATTTTCTGTTGATGCATGTTAGTCTTAGATTTTTTGTGCATTTTGTTTCCCTTCATTGCTGTTTTCATTGCTTCCAATAGTCATTTACATTTTAATTAATTAGTTTTATATATTAATTTAGATCAACCATTACAAAATCCATTACAATTGAGAATTATCATCAAATTACCGAATAAAAACATCTGGGAAGAATATAAATTATCTCCTCATTTGCCTTACAGTTTTCAAAAGGGAAAAAATGAGGAAGGAATTCTCAAAACAGGGACTTTTAGGAACAGGTTTACTCTAAATATATTATCTCTGGATTTGTTCTTGAGATATCTAGGATTTGGGAAAAAAAAATAAATTAAACAATACAATTAGCAGTGTTTTCTTATGCCCAAATAGCAACTAATGAGCTGTTTTCTGCAGTAGTGACAACTCTTACTCTAAACCCACAACAGAAAATGGAAGTGAATATTGCAGGTGAGCAGCTAGAAGGGGAGTGAGATTCAGGAAGAGACTTTTTTCCTTGGGAGCAGCACTGCTCCATGTAGGTATCAGCAGTAGGAAATAAGGAGTTGAGTAGAATGAGAATGGTAGTGATTCATATATATTTATTGTTTCCCATGGCTCAAAACGATGCTCAAAGAGGGGGAACCAATGCTGAGATACCCCACCAACTCAGCACCCCACCATTTCCATTACAAAAATTAATCTCTGCTGAAGAGAGCACATCGTGAACAACTGTCGATCACTAAAGGCATTAATAAGTGTTGACACATTTAATTAGAAAACAACAAATAACTTGGTTATCCCAGCAGAATTTTTCATGTCTTGAATCTATCCCTAGTGGTGGAAAAGTTAAAATATAACATTTAGTCTTGCCTGTGTGGGAAAGTTTTTTCAGTATAAGTTATGATACGACTTTATGTCAAAAATTAAGGCAGGAAAAGCATGTGGCTTGTGGCTCTAACTGCCATATTTTGTTTTGGCTTACCCTATGTCATTTTAAGACGAGTTTTAGTATGCACAGCTGTGCACCTTGGCTCCAGTGGTAATTACACTAGTATAACTGATAAACTCTTTCTTGTGGGCCAGACCTTGGTTTTCCTAGATGCATGGGGAATAGCTATGGCTTCAGGAACATCCTGAAACAGTCACCCCAACAAATCTTGCCTAAACAGAGTTTTAAACTATCATCTGCTGGGACAGATTAAATTACCATTTGAATGATGCATTGTGATCATTTCAATCAAACCAAAATAAAGTAATTAAATGAATAGCATTGGTGTGATGGCCTTCTAATTTTGCAGTTGTACCCTTCTTATAGGCACCAAAAGATCTGTGCCTACTTGGATGAGCAGCGACAAAGAAAAAACCTCCCTTTCCATTTTCTCTGGCAAATAAATGCCTCTGTGTACTCTTGCTATACATTTGATATACATCCTTCAGCTTATCCAGGCGTCCCAACATATTATACATATTTCACTAGACCAGTCACTGCTCTACTGCTTTTAAAATTTCAGCATAAAGAAAACATTAATCATGAGTCTTAACTTTCCTGTATTTTTTTCTTCCCCGTGAGCAAGTCATTACAGTATGTCTGATTATTAGGAACAAGGAACAAACATTTCCCCTCTGTGAAGAACAGGAAACAATGTTTGGAGAACAATCAACTCAATTCTCCATGGAAAAAAAAATGTAGCAGCAGGGGAGAGGCTTGACCTTTTTCCAATTTAAAAAAAAAAAAAGAAACAAATATTTTCATCTGAAGAAGAAATCAGTTTATGTATTCACCCAATCTGACCTCTTTTCTAAAGATGTATTTCACTGCAAAGAATATTTGAGTATCAAGTATCACCATGAAAGGAAACCAAAACACTAAGATTTTTGGACTAAGTATTTTGCTTTCATCTTGTGAAATTCTTGTTCACATCTGCCTGTCATTGTAAATTATGTTTTCAGCTGAACACGAGAAAATGCACAAGATACAAAGAGAGGCCATTCCCCTACAAGGAGTACACATGAACATGCACTGCCACCTGCTCGCAGCTGTAGTTTACATGGGGGAGTCAGCCTGGGAAATATCAGCAAAGGCAAAGTGACTGCTCTGACCACAGTCCAGCTGAGGTCTTGTAAACACCAACAGTTCTCTTCTCTAGCTGGAGTTTTTAATTTTGTTCTGTATCTTTTCCAGTATTTATTAAAGATCAGGAAAAAAAGAAGAGACAAATGTGTAAGGCATTGGCACATGCAGGTACATGCATTGATTCCCTTAATCTGACACAGTTGTGTATGTCACGTGTATGTACGCCTCCTGTCACCTGTCTCATCCTATTGCATTTCATACTCCAGATTTCTGTTGTATCACATAGTTCTTCCCTTTGGACTAATAATTAATTCTTCAGTGTGGGGCAGTATGTAATTTTGTTGCCACAGCAGCTAAGGAGTCACAATATGGTTCCCAGTTTTGCCCAAAGGGAGGAAGTAATTGATGCCAATTTTTAACTGATGAACAATACTTCCCTGTGTGTCAGCTCAGACATGTGGTTTGTGCATCTGGGAGCTAAACACAACGTTTAAATGTTCCCACTTGCACCCCACACAGCAGAAATTTGATGGAAATTTTTCTCCTCACTATGCTGTACAACAGCTGCACTGACCATCTCAATAATGCCGTTAAAATCCCTGGGTCAGCACTCCCTCTCTGGCTCCACAACAAGTGCCATGAGAACACTGACATCTCAGTACATTACATTTCAGAAGAAAATGCAAATTTATGAGTCATATGCAGCAATGATGTTGCCAGAGCTTATGGTTTTAGTATCAGTTTTGCCCTTTTGGGTGGTATTTCCCAACTTGCTGACCAACAACAGAATCTCAGGGAAGGAAGACCTTTTCTTCCCTCTTCTTAAAATAAATTTCTAGATCTTTTGCCTAGGAAAAAGAAAATAAAGCTGGAAAAATGAAATATACACAGTTGTTGGGGCACAGAAAACAGGGGGCAGCAGGAAAGAAGCTAATGTTTATTTGTCATATTTTTGAGTTCACTATTTTTCATCTGAACTCATTTCCATGGACAAAGTCATGGTTTCTAGACACATGAATCCAGTGTTACTGAAATAGCGAATGCTCCTTGCAGTCTCTCTGAGCACTTAAAGCTGTCACATTTTGAGCACCAATCTCCCAGCCTTCTTGCTCATTTGACAGAAGAGCACAGCCGCTCAGCCTTACCATGTCCAAAACCAAGACACTAAGAAGGGGCAGCAAGACGATCAGAACTGCTTATTCTAAGGGGAGAAAAATGCATTGCAAAGGAAAATGCAGTGAGTGGTGCCTATCAGGTACAAATTCCTACTTGAAGCTCACAAGAGACTGAGGAAACAATGATCTTTAAAACGCTGCACACTTTAAAATTGCTGTGAACTGATAACCCATGAAACTCATTGCCATTAGACGCTGCAGAGCTTAAAACACATCAGGAAAAAGATTAGTGCATATGGGTGAATTCAAACACTGACATGCACAAGGACATGAAGAAGCTGGGGAGAATTTTACCTGGTGAGTAAGAGGGTAGGAAGCAGTACCTAGAGTATGTAAAGATTATGGGTTTTTTTCCCACAGAAAATAATGCTCCATTGGTGCTTGCCAAAGCACTCAGGCAGTATCTGACATCAGGCTGAGAGCTTGTTGATTAATATGTGTAGGATAACATTTCTGTCACATTTCTTTAAAATTACTGGTTGCCTTGTAGCTACGTTTCAGATTTTACTCCCTCCAGAACCAGATAGTCTGTCAAATTCATGTAGCAAATAATATGTTTACTGAATTTCATGATATATTAGAAAGCTATTATTCAAAGGAATGTTCTCAGTGGTTCATTCAGCTCTGGTCAAGGCTCTGCTATATGGGCTGTTGTTGACTGAATTTGCAAATCCTCCTACACATGCAACAAAATACCAAGGCATCACAAGAACAAGTTAACTTTATAAATCTCAATCACCTTTTCCCTTTGCTTGAAACAATGCTACTTTTGTCTTATTTGCAAAATTCCTCTTGGAATATAATGATCTTTAGTCCCAACATATCACTGTACTACCAAAGAGATCTTAACTTTTGCAGTTTGATTGCAAAATTAAGCAATTAATCTTGAAAACTCAAAACTTCTCAAAACATTTTTCATCTCAGAAATCTGGTGCCTGGGGGCTGCTTTATAAAACATAAGGAGAAAATTCTGTCAGTAGTTGTCTTACATTGAGGACAGAGCAGAAGACTGGTAACCATACCTTAGATATTTAAGTATACACTTATAAACTGTGGGAATATTCTGTCAATTTATAATCAGCATTCATTAATCACAAAAATGGATTAATTTCTCTTTTCGTATTCCATCCAGGTTTTAATGCATATTATGGACTGTATTCCACCTACTTTGTGGGTCTTTTCCATTTTAACTCATTCCATTTGTACAGTTAGAGTTAAAAACAAAACACAAGTTGGCAATTGTACACTCCTTCATATCTCTTTAGTCATACTAAAGAAATTACATATTACCCAAAAAGTTAAGTTCCATTTCCATTGACACTGGAAAAACATTTCTAAATTATCCTTACAGCAAAAAATCACTGTCATTCTGGTTTATCCTGTGATGTTTTACTGCTGGTGGAATACTGAATCCACTGATCCAACCTGTTATTTTTTTTGCAATGCTGGGCCTTGTTTTTTCTGTACCTCCTGCTAAGTGTCAAATATATTTTGCCTTTTTGTACAGTATAAAATTAGAGCTATCTATGGACCTGTATAAGAGGCAACCCTCAGTGAAAACAATAGGAAAATGTTAGTGACGCCATTTCTAGTCTGGCAATGAGCCTGGCACCACAGGCCAGTCAGAGCCTGTTGATTTTGGCACCAACACATGATAGAATTTGTCATAGGAATATGCTATAAAAGTTCTTGAAAGGAGAGACAATATTTGCATTTGGTGTATTAGGGAATTGAAGGCTACTAATAAGATCCAGAAAGAGAGCTGCTATGGTCACAACCTTTGCTAGTAGTATTATGAATGGCTGCACATATGGCAACATTGCAATTAGCAAGCACACTCCATAGAAAAGGGTGTTTCAAGACTCCAGGCATGATATGAGAGCTTGTACAAAAGTCTTAGCTTAGAGAGAAGGCTGTATCCTACAGAAGCTGCCCAGAAGAACTGCAAAGCTGAATGTGACAGTGAAGGTGCAGGCCTGAGTGACAAGCCAGCTATTGATGTTGTCCACAGTGACAGAATAGCTGTCTGCGAGGTTTTGAAGAAAAAGATTAAAATCTTCATTAAACTTTAGCTCTGGCAAGAAACCCATGAGATGGTATCAGGAAGAGGCCAGTCAAAACAAACTCGAGGCCTGGTATTGCAAGCCAATTTAAAAAATACAGACAATGAGGAACTGTTGGAAACAATGGTGAAGTTTGTAGTAGTTTGTCCTGAATTTTTCCCAGAAGAACACTATCTTGGTGTGAAAAGTATCATGCAAAAGTGAAATATTCATACATTTCTGGATTTTCAAAGAACATAAAAGGATACTGAATTAATATATATTTGGTGCAAACTTCTAATCAAGAATGATCCACCTCTACAGGAATTATATTAAACATATATTATGATTATTAAACATATATTATGATTTTTCTTAGCCTGCTGTTCAATTCCTTCAGACATCTAGTGTATTTAAATCATTATGCTCTTTACTATTTACTCAGTCATGACTGAAAATCTTTCTATAACAAAAGCATGACTTGACCTTAGAAGCCTTTTAATTACAGCTTCTTCCAGTATTTTTTCTGGTTTTTCCTGGCTTTCCCCAGTTTAACTTTACATCAGTCCCACATCCCAGCCCTGCAGTGCCAGGGTATGGGAGGAAAAAAACTTTATACAAGCCGGCTGGAGAGGAAGTAGAGATGGAGACAATAAGGCTGAACTGAAAAGCTAGGAAGGAAAACAAAGCTTTGTCTCCTAAACTCTTTTGCCTTAAAAAAAATTGCACTTCCAGTTTGCCTTAAAGAAATTGCACCTTCAAGTCCATAGGCAGCTGTGACTGCTAAATACAAACTGTTGTACCCCTTCTTGCCCCGTTGCACACACCCTTGTGCTTCCTCTCCACTCCTCCACAATGAACCTTAGCACACCTTCATTTCACTGTCATCTCCCAACAGAAACTCACATATTTTCATGTTCTCCCTCCCTAAACTACCTTTCACTGGAGAAAATTTGACCTTGTCTGAGCTATACTGCACATATGCTATATTGTATATATGCTGTGCCTGGCCTTGCACCTGCCTTGTGACTACATGGACTCATCTGGTGGTCACCATGCTGTTGGCTGAACTTGGTTTCACTTGGACCTTCTCTGTCCCTGCTGGCTAGGGAAGGGGCAACAGCACTCCTGCCCCTGGGACCAGCCTCAACTGCCAGCTCACCTCCACTCCCACAGGCCTCTGAGATAAATGGCTGCAGACAATCTAATCTTCCAGTGTTATGTCCTTATCGCTTTCCCCACTCTTAGGAAAGCAATTCTTTCTCTATGGCTAGTACTTGGGACCTGCCTTTCAATGCAACGCATTCAGCTGAGTTGTGGTGAGATACTCCTAATCTTGCTCTTATCTTTTCTGCTTGGTTCCATTTTTGACCTAACTCTATGACAAGCAGCCCACAGTATATAAATAATCCCATACATCATCCTCATCCTAAAAAAGACAATTGTTTTCCAGTTCCTGTGTGGCTGGATTGTTACACAGAGGGTGTGAACATGCTTCTGCATGAAGATTTTGGCTTTGGCATTGATTGTCTCACAACTGAACTCCCACTGTCCCACGATGTCTCCTTCATTTACAATTGTTCAGCGGATTTACAAAATCTTGCAATCAGCATCTCCTTCACTTCCCAGAAGAGCAAGAGGATCAGGATAAGCTTTACTAATCACTTCTGCCTAAGTGAGCAAAAGTTTTCAAGGAGATGCTTTACAGTATTCATTTTCCAGTGGCTGACTCGACTCGCCATGCCCAATTAAGACAACCTTGTGTACTAAGCAAGCCTCAGAAATGGAAAATTGTGTCTTATGGTAATTTAGACACCCCCCACCCCCCCAAAAAACCAAGATTAATTCCTATAGGATATGTCCTGGCACGCTTCCAAGCAGCTGGACTTGCACAAAGCAGCCTTTTTTCTTTAACAGATTCTGGTGAAGTTATGTCCTTGCCTATAAAAATTGCCTGTATTATCCTGAAAATAGAAGCAATTAAGCTTTCCCTGACCTTATCTGGAGGAAACATTAAAAAGTTCATTTTGCTACCAAACGTAGTTAATTTATGCTCTTAAAGTTCATCACAAAAACTTTGTTGAAAAACTATTTGGGAAAGCAAAGGAGGCCTCAAAAATGCAGTTACTTACCATGCATTGTGTGGCTGTCACCTATTCTGATTCCTGGAGAGTACTATGGAAGGTTTCTATGTGCAACAATTGCACATGATTTCCTAATATTCTCCAGTTTCATGCTGGAGAACTACTAAAAACTACTATTTGCATGGCTTTCTGGGATGCAAGGCTAGGTTTGCAGCATCTTCACATTGCTTTTGCAAATGCTAGAACACAAGCAAGGCTGCCATGTGCCCTACATGCATGAGAGTTTTATTCTACACCAAGGATTATCTTTAGAAAAAGTCACCCTGTGTTGAGTAGTCAAAAGACATTTAAGGATTTATTTAATTTCATTTAACACTTTCATCCTGTTTTTTCTTTTCGCTGAAGTCAACTTGAAAGTGTTTATAAAGCAAGCTTGGAAAATTCAGTGACTTCTACACAGCTGAATTATAGAAAAATAAACAAAACTAATCCTACTACTATATTTATCTATCTGTCCTTTTGGATTTTGGGTTTTTCAGGGGGCTTTATTAGTTTGTTTTTTTTTCTTTTTTAAAGCCTATCTTCAAAGTATTGCTCTATTTTGGATTTTACCTCTCCTTTGAGCAATTGAACTTGAAATATGTCTATCAAACATCTGATTTTTAAGGATACCACTAATTTTATCCTCAAAATTATATGTATTTCAAAACCTCATCAGCTCTCTCTTTATATGTTGAAAATGTGATCAAATCAGGATTAAGGAATTAAGAGGCTAAGGAAACAGAATGTAGAAAGAAGTCTATATATCTGATATATGGCTCCCTTTATTGTACTAAGTATCTTGATTTCTGAGCAAAGCAATTTAATGAAATAGGTGATAACTTCTGAGAAATTGATACACTTGGAAAAAATGGGCAAGTTTTCAGGCACGGAACCCTAATCAATCATAATTCAATGGCTACTTCTGTTACAATTTTTAATGTTGTTATTGTTGGAGGTAGGTACATCAGGCAAGAGTCACCATTTTACCAACTGTGAATCAAAATACATATGCAAATAAGTAAAGGTATTGTTATCCAAATAATATTCAATTAGACACTTAACTACACTTATAAATCTGTGCTCTAGCTATTTCCATAGAGACATACAGGACACCTGGACTTGTACATTCCCACAATATAATCAGGTCTTTCTGCTAATGTTTTATACAAACATACAATTGTCTATTTAACTACTTGCATCCTACTTCTGGGCAGAAAGAAAATGCCATGGAACAATAATTGTGTAAAAACAGAAACTAGACCTCAGACAAACTACAAACTGAATCCTAATTTGAATGCTTCCAAGTTAAGGACTGTTTCCAAAACTCAAATAAAAACCACTTGATTGCACGTGATTTTTAGAGTGCTCTGTTTTTTCAGTCTGTCATATTACATAAATGCTCTTTTATGTAACTGAAATGTCTTGGATGTGTGAGAAATCTTATACTTTTGAAGTTCTGAACTAGATCAAAGCTCCAGGAAACAGGCCTATTTAAAAGGACATAC